>NC_045959.1:19158368-19458368 GCF_010909765.2 Amblyraja radiata | reverse complement strand
TGAGAAGGAACATGTGGCTGATCATTTTCTTCCTGCTATTCCACGGAAATCATTGTAATATTAAACTTTGATGTATTTCTTGGTATTTTCAAAAGCTCACCTTTTCAGCAATACTGTACAACACCTCATCCATCTTCATGCACGTTGGATCCCAATCATGACCAAAACGAATGACTACAACGCGATCTTCCTCCGACAGAATGGCCTGGTCAACTTGCCAACCATTGTGGAGATGTGGTAACATATACGACATTCTGGCAGAGTTATATTAACTTCCAAAACAAACTAAAACAAACAAAAGAGGGGTTAATTTACTCCTAAACTGGGAAGTTCAACATACAATTACCAGCACTATGAAGCTGAGAGCGGCTTTACAAAATCAGTGGTAATAATTGGGATGGCCTGACATAAAAACAATCATATTAGTGTATATAAAAACATTTACAGCTATTATACTGGTTGAAGTAATGAACGCTGTAATTCTACGAAATGAAAATACTGTACAGAATTTTCACCTTTTATTTGCTCTCCTTAATGTTCCACCCATATTGGTCCATTTGGTCAGAATGCACTGGAGTTTTTAACAGTCATACATAGAATGAATAAAATAAAACAGTTTATTTCAACTTAAATGAGAAGCAAACTATTTAAGTCCAGTTGTAAATAGTACATAAGCTGATCCTGTATTTTGATGTGATCCGTGATAGCACCAATTTACAATGGGAATGTCAATGTACAAGGCATATGCATTCCTTTTTTTCCAAATACTTACTTTCAAATATAACATTTCGAGCACAGCAATGATGTGATTGCAGGTGAGTAACAATGGCTCAATAATATTGCTAACTATACTTCCTATTTTCCTACAGTTGTACAAGATGTTGGTGAGGCCGCATTTGGAGTATTGTGTTCAGTTTTAGTCACCGTGCTCGAGGAAAGATTATGTTAAGCTGGAAAGAACTCACAGAAGTTTTACGAGGATATTGCCAGGATTTATGTGCCTTAGTTATAGAGAGAGGTTGGGCAGGATAGGACTATATTTCTTGGAGTGCAGGCGGATGAGGGATGATCTTATAGGTGTATAATACCATGAGGAACATAGTGCCCACCATAATGTTTGGGACAGATCAATCATTTATTTATTTGCCTCTGTACTCCACAATTTGAGATTTGAAATAGAAAAAAATCACATGTGGTTAAAGTGCACATTGTCAGATTTTAATAAATACCATTTTTATACATTTTGGTTTCACCATGTAGAAATTACAGCAGTGTTTATACATAGACTCTCCCCATTTCAAGGCACCATAATGTTTGGGACAGAGCAATGTCATGTAAATGAAAGTAGTCATGTTTAGTATATTGTTGCATATCCTTTGCATGCAATGACTGCTTGAAGTCTGCGATTCATGGACATCACCAGTTGCTGGGTGTCTTCTCTGGTGATGCTCTACCAGGCCTGTATTGCAGCCATCTTTAGCTTATGCTTGTTTTGGGGGCTAGTCCCCTTTAGTTTTCTATTCAGCATATAAAAGCCATGATCATTTGGGTTCAGATCGGGTGATTGACTTTTTTCGGGACATTTTTCAGCTTTTAAAAACTCCTTTGTTGCTTTTGCAGTATGTTTGGGATCATAGTCTTACTGTAGAATGAACTGGCGGCCAATGAGTTTTGAGGTATTTGTTTGAACTTGAGCAGATAGTATGCTACTACCAGTTGTATCATCAATGAAGATCAGTGAACCAGTACCTTCAGCAGCCATACATGCCCAGGCCATAACACCCCCACCACCGTGTTTCACAGATGAGGTGGTTTGCTTTGGATCTTGGGCAGTTCCTTCTCTCCTCTATACTTTGCTCTTGCCATTTCTCTGATACGTTAATCTTCTTCTCATCTGTCCACAAGACGTTTTTCCAGAACTGTGGTCGCTCTTTTAAGTACTTCTTGGCAAGCTGTAACCTGGCCATCCTATTTCTGCAGCTAACCAGTGGTTTGCATCTTGCAGTGTAGGCTCTGAATTTCTGATCATGAAGTCTTCTGCGGACAGTGGTCATTGACAAATCAACACCCGACTCCTGAAGAGTCTTTCTGATCTGTCGGACAGGTGTTTAGGAATTTTCTTTATTATAGAAAGAATTCTTCTGTCATCAACTTGGCCTGCCAGTCCCTTTGCGATTAGTAAGCTCACCAGTGCTCTCTTTCTTCTTAATGATGTTCCAAACAGTTGATTTTGGTAAGTTTAAGGTTTGCCTGATGTCTCTAACATTCTTGTTTCTAAGTCTCATAATGGCTTCTTTGACTCATTGGCGCAACTTTGGTCCTCATAAACAGCTATAAAAGTTTACAATGGTGATGGAAAGACTGGAGGAAAGACTAGGTGCTAAGAGCTCTCTTATACCTGCATTCAGGAGGCAATTAAACACACCTGAGCAATTACAAAGACCTGCGAAGCCATGTGTCCCAAACGTTATGGTGCCCTGAAATGGAGGGACTATGTATAAACACAGCTGTAATTTCTACATGGTGAAACCAAAATATATAAAAATGGCCTTTAATAAAATCTGACAAAGTGCACTTTAACCACGTGTGTTTTTTTTTTCTATCACAAATCTCAAATTGTGGTGTACAGAGGCAAATAAATAAATGATGGGTCTTTGTCCCAAACATTATGGAGGGCACTGTGGATAGGGGAACTGTTTTACCCAGAGTAGGGGAATCATAAAAAAACAGTGGAAAATATGGAACGAGCTGCCAGATGAAGTAGTTGAGGCAGGTACTATAACATTTAAAATACTTTTGGACAACTCCGTGGATAGGAAAGGTCTGGACGGATCTGGGCCAAATGCAAGCAGGTGGGACTTGTGTAGATGGGGTGTCTTGATCAGCATGGACACGTAGGGTAGAAGGACCTGTTTCCATGCTTATGATACTATGCCTATGCTAATGATGTGAGGTCATAGGTCAATACTGACTGGCTTCTAAGTTGTATTGAGAACTGGGAGGCCAATCTGAACAGCTCAAGTTTAGGGACTTAACGTTTTGATACCCAACCAAAGCTAACACAGGTGGTTGGGTCCTGCCAGGCTCAGGTAACCAGGTTCTATAGTGATGCCATACAAGAACCACTTTCCATGGAAATTGTATATTATAGGGATACAGCATATTATAGGGATACAATATCGGGAGCCTGGGATCTCGCGACGAGATCGCCAGTGGTGGAGCTCCATCCGGCGCGGCCTTGTTGGCTTCGGAAGCCGCGGTCTCCGGTAAGGGAAGCGGCCGTTCCAGGGTTCCCATGCCGTTGAGAGGATTCTCCCGACGCCGGAGCACCATCACCCGGCGAGAACGGCCTGGAACATCAGGCCTCCGTAAAGGCAACTGAGGCCTCAATGGGCCCGACTATGGGTGGACATGGGATGGGGACTGGACATTGTGCCTTCCCCCACAGTGGGAGCCATTGTGGGGGGATGTTTTTATGTTTAAATTTCTTTATTACTGTTATGTCTGTATTCTTTCTTCATGTGCTGCATTGGCAAGAAGCATTTCACTACACCTAGGTGTATGTGACCAATAAAATAACCTTTGAACCTTTAAACAGACCCTTCGGCCCACCAAGTCCACACGGATCATTGCTCACCCATTCACACAGGTTGTGTGTCGCTCACTTTCTCATCTACCCTCTACGCATTGGGGGTGATTTACAGAGGCCAATTAACCTACAAATCCACACGTCTTTAGGACGTGGGACGAAACCCACATGGTCACAGGGGGAACGTGCAAACTCCACACAGACAGAACACAAGGTCGGGTTTGTACCCAGGTCTCTGGCATTGTGAGAAAACAGCTGCGCCACTGTGCTTCTAGCTGTGTAGGAAAGAACTGCAGATGCTGGTTTAAATCGAAGGTAGGCACAAAATGCTGGAGTAACTCAGCGGGGCAGGCAGCATTTCTGGATAGAAGGAATGGGTGATGTTTTGGGTCGAGACCCTTCTTCAGTGCTTCCAGCTGTGAGCTCAGTCAAACCTATGACATCCCACGGTAAAAATCTGAGTGCATTTACTTATAATATATCTTCTCGTAACTGCACACTGTAAATGGCTCGATTGTACTCATGTATTGTCTGCTGACTGGATAGCACACAACAACGTTTTTCACTGTACCTCGGTACACGTGACAATAAACTGAACTGAATTGATAAAGAACCAGCATATTCTGAACTGAACTAAATTGGAGGAGTGCGGATATTTTGATTGCTGATTCAAACCCAACACCCTACAGTCAGATTTCAGAGCTTGACTGGGGACCCTGGCTGCACATAGGACAAAGCAATGTGGAGAAATGCCAGAAGCTACTCTGGAATATTTTAGTCTACACATTGAACAAAACTAACTGATCATAGAAATGTCCAAGATCTCCACCAATCTCCATTAATACCGAACTCGTATAATTTGTCTGTGCCTGGCCCCTATCCCTCCAAGCCCTACCTGTGTATCTCTTCAAGTGTCTTTTAAATGTTGATATTAGGCCCACCTCAACCACTTTATCCGACAGCTCGATCCATGCGTGTCACTCCCTCTGTTGTCCTTCAGGTCCCTTTTAAATCTTTTCTCTCAGCTTAAATTTTCACCTCTCACCTTCTTGTTTTAGTCTCATCTACCCTGGACAAAAGACTGTGGCTATACATCTTATCCATGGCCTGCATTGTTATTTATCTCTAAGGGCACTTCTTAGCCTCTTACACAATAGGAAAATAGATTCAGCCTATCGAACATCTACTTATAACACAAACCCTCAATTTCTCCTAATCCTTTTCACACACTTTCCTTTTAAATGACATCCTTCCTATGGCAGGGTGACTAGAATTTACATAGTACTCCAAATAAGATAAGAAATCATAGTAGAATTCGGCTATTCGGTTCATCGAGTTTACTCTGCCATTCATTCATGGCTGATGTATCTTTCCCTCTCAACATTCTCCTGCCTTCTCCCCATAAAGCTTTACACCCGTACTGATCAAGAATCTGTTAATCTCCACCTTAAAAATACCCAATGACGGCCCTGTGGCGAATATGGCCTTCCCAGTGTCTTGTAAAGTACTCAATACACTGACTGATGAAGGCAAGCATTCAAAATGCTTTCTTCACCACTGTTCACATGTGTCATCACTTTCAGAGCACATCTAGGTGCTCCCTTAACATACTGTGCAAATCCTGCCCTGGTTTGTACCAAAATGCAATACTTTACATTTATCGGAATTAAATTCAATCTGCCATTCCTCTGCCCATTGGGCAGTAGATCTATATCTGGTTTTAATCTTAGATAACCATCATCCTGTCCCCAATTTTAATGTAATCAGCAAAAGTTACCGACCATGCCACCCACATTCATGTTCATATTATTTACATAAATAACGCACAATGGACCCAGCACTGTCTGTGGCACACCATTTGTTACAGGCAAAAACTGCCCTTTACCAGCTTCCTCTGTTTCCTACTTTCAAGACAGTTCAAGACAGCATGATACCATGATATCTAACCTTCCAGCCCTGCTTATCTTGTAGTATTTGGTCAAAGACCTTGCTAAAGTCCATATAGACACTGTCTACAGCATTGCCCTCATCAATCTTCTTGGTCACCTGTTTTTTTTTTAATCTATCAAATTGGTGAGACAAGATTTCTACGCACAATGCCATGCTGATAATATAATCCCTGATCAATCCCTGTCTTTTCAAAACCATTGCAGATCCTACCTCTCAGAATCCCCTCTAATAACTTCCCATCATTGCTGCAAGGCTCATTGGCCTGCAATGCACGGATCCCTCTGCACCTTGTCACAACTGGAGGCAGATTGCCCTGCACATTGGTGCAACTAGCAGGGACAACCAGCCGAAGTGGCCACAGCCGCATGACAGGGACGTGGAAGGAAACCCTCGCAACCCCCATAAAGAACGAGCACATTCCACACACAGAATAAGCATTGAAGCCGCCTCTCCCCGTGTACATTGGAAGCATCATCTGCCGCCCTCATTCTCTACAACACCGGCCGTTACTTGTTCCCCGGGCCCACACAGAGGCTTCACAAACAAACAAACACTTGCAAAATACATTTACCTCCGGTCAGGTCACCAGGACGGTCCGCGCATGCGCGGGGCCCGCCGGGGAAATGTCGCGAGGGCCGGGCGGGCGGGCGAGCGCATGCGCGCAGGGCAGCAACTGCAACAGCAGCAACAGCCAAAGATCATGCAACAAGCAGCATGCATGCAGCTAGCATAACAGCAAGCAGCTTCTATGATCTTTGGCAACAAGTGCAGATAGATGCACAGTGCTGGAGTAACTCAGTGGGACAGATAGCATCACTGGAGAGGAGGAATGGGTGATGTTTCAGACTTCCCCAGTGACATGCCAGGCACAATATTCCCTGCACTGTTGACAAAAATGAATCAAGGGATATGGGGGTGGGGGTGGGGGAGGGGAAGCAGGAACCGGGTACTGATTTTAGAAGATCAACCATGCTTTATTCCCAGAGCTATAGCGGCTCTGAACTGGCCCTGCTGAGTGCCCCCCATCCCCCCTGGACTGTCTCCCTCGGATGGTCACGTCACACAGCTTATTTATTTATTTTACTTTTCTTTTACATTGGTTGGAAGCTGCATACTAAATCTCGTTGCACTGATGTGCAATGACAATAAAATATATTATTAATTATTATTGAATGGCAGTGCTGGTTCGAAGGACCGAATGGCCTACTCCGCACCTATTTTTCAATGTTTCTAAAAAGCTGGAGTAACTGAGTGACAGGTGACTATCTTCGGTTTAAAGCAGCATCTGCAGTTCCTTCCTACACATTCACTGCACAGTATTGCATTAAGAAATTCTACAATATATCTAGGCCACTGACTTTGTTGGTTCATGTTAAAAATGTGGCTCAGTCTCGTACACCAAAACTTCATTTCTCCTGCAGATAACTAGGTTACTTAGTACAAAATCTTTTCATACCTCTGGTTTCCCTCTCCCCTGA
Source organism: Amblyraja radiata (assembly GCF_010909765.2). NCBI lineage: Eukaryota > Metazoa > Chordata > Chondrichthyes > Rajiformes > Rajidae > Amblyraja > Amblyraja radiata. The sequence continues at coordinate 19,451,351 of NC_045959.1, read as the reverse complement.
CTCAGTCTGAAGAAGCGTCACACATTCCTTATCTCCAGAGATGATGCCTGTCCCGCTGAGTTACTCCAGCATTTTGTGTCTACCTGCAAAGCAGAAGTTGTTACATTGTCCCCATTGTAATCCTCTTTCAATGTATACTCTCACCTCTTACGTCGTTTCGTACCAAGTTCAAGTTCAAGTGAATTTATTGTCATGTGTCCCTGATAGGACAATGAAATTCTTGCTTTGCTTCAGCGCACAGAACATAGTAGGCATTTACTACAAAACAGATCAATGTGTCCATATACTATAATATAAATATATACACACATGAATAAATAAAATGATAAAGTGCAAATAACAGATAATTGGTTATTAATAATAATCAAAGTTTTGTCCGCGCCAGGATTAATAGCCTGATGGCTGTGGGGTAGTAGCTATTCATGAACCTGGTTGTTGCAGTCTTCAGGCTCCTGTACCTTCTACCTGAAGGTAGCAGGGAGATGAGCATGTGGCCAGGATGGTGTGGGTCTTTGATGATACTGCCAGCCTTTTTGAGGCAGCGACTGCGATAAATCCCCTCGATGGAAGGGAGGTCAGAGCCGATGATGGACTGGGCCGTTGTTTTATGTGAACAATGTCACAGTCTCATTGTTCGCATAAAAGCCCCAAATCTCCACATGAAGGAAATCTGCAACAGTTGGAGCAATCCCAAAAGATTTTATAAATACATAAGGGGGAAAATGGCAACTAGAGAGAGAGAGTGGGACCTCTCAGGAGGGTGGCAAATGTGCCTCTTTTCAAGAAAGGCTGCAGGGAAAATGCTGTGTACTATAGACCGGACTGCAGTTGGAAAGTTACTAAAGAGTATTCAGAGGGATAGGTTAAACAGGCATTTGGATGGGCAAGGGCTGATTAGGGATAGTCAGCATAGTTTTGTATGTGGGAGGTTGCGTCTCACAAATCTGATTGATTTTTTTGAAGACGTGACCAAAAAGGTCGATGGCGGCAGAGCTGTAGATGTTGTGTACATGGATTTCAGTAAGGCATTCGACAAGGTTCTGCAAGGTAGGCTGCTCTGGAAGGTTAGATTAGACAATAGACAATAGGTGCAGGATTAGGCCATTCGGCCCTTCGAGCCAGGACCGCCATATAATGTGATCATTGCTGATCATCCCCAATCAGTACCCCGTTCCTGCCTTCTCCCCATATCCCTTGACTCCACTATCTTTAAGAGCCCTATCTAGCTCTGTCTTGAAGATTGCATGGTATCCAAGGAGAGATAGCTGAATGCATAGCAAACTGGCTCCATGGAAGGAAGCAGAGGGTAATGATGGAAGGTCACTTATCAGACTGGAGGCCTGTGACTAGTGATGTGCCTCAGGGTTCAGTGCTGGGCCTGTTACTGTTTGTCATCTTCATCAATATATGAGCTCTATCGGTCCATTGTTACCGACTCCTAGACACTCCTGGAAACACCTCTGTTTCTTTATCAGAAGTTGGTCTGTTCCCAGCTGAGGTTCTTAGAGATAGACAAAGGTAAGACCAATTGTGCATGGTGTATGGATTTTTACGTATGGATTTTGTGTAGGTATTTTTAAGAAATAATTGGTGTCGTTATTTCTCTCTCTTTCTCTTTCTGTCGATCTTCTATTATTCTCACTTTCTCTCTTGTCGGCCTTTTTGAGGTATCCGAGGAGTTATCGGGTTGTGAAATGAGCGATGTTGTTTTTTAAAGAGTTAAGAAGTCTGCCAAGTTGAGAAACGGGGGTCTCGGTTAGCGGGTCTGCTTCGTTGAGACACTTAGGGCTTATTTTAAGGGATAAGAAGTCTGCCAAGTTGAGAAACGGGGGTCTCGGTTAGCGGGTCTGCTTCGTTGAGACACTTGGGGCTTATTTTAAGGGATAAGGAGACTGCCAAGTTGGGAAACGGGGGTCCCGGTTAGTGGGTCTGCTTCGTTGAGACACTTGGGACCTATTTTAAAGAGTTAAAGAGTTGAAATACTTGGGTCATTGTTTTATTTTAAAGAATTGAAAAGTTGGCTTTCTCTTTCTCTCTATCTCTCTCTCTCTTTTTTTTTCTATCTATCTATGGGGTATACTCTGGATAACATTGAAGGAGGAACCCCCTTTCAACTGTGTTATTTGAATTCTAAGTATAATAAGAAATTTGGAATATTAAGTTACAAGCTGACCACATGGTTAGGAAATGAGAAAAGGTGGAGGGATCCCTTTTCCTGACAAAGCGAAATAAGGGAAATTGGCAGGGAAATTCGGACAAAATTAAGCATTTCCTGATTAAGGCAGGCAAAGAAGAAGAGGGAGTAAGGACTGAGGCAGAAGAAGAAGAAGAGAAACAGTATTAAATTCAACATTGGGAGTTAAAACAAACCTGCCTTCCAGATTTGAATAGCTTTTGGCACAGATCAACTGCAGGCAACCTTGCATTGCTAAGCCTCGAATGAGAATGTGGGTCTTTGTCTGTGGAATTTGAGACCTTATTGGGTGTGGCCAGACTTTGAAAAGGGGGAGTCTGATTGGTCGTCACTTCAGTGGGTGTGGCCAGACTTTGAGTGACGGGAATCTGACCAATCATGATCTGGATCATGTCCAATCACAGCGTCCAGGATCCTGACTGACAGGGAATTGCTGTCCTACCCTGCTGCCTATCATTGTGAAGATTTATGGTAGAAGGAAAAAAATGCGGTAACGGGTTTTATTTCCAACTTAATTTTCTCATTTCAACAAGAAGGCTATCACAATTTAAAGACTTTATAACCACAATGGAGACCTCAGTCCTCCCAGAGCAATGCCTGAGCTAATAAAACATAGTGGCTTGTAAAATCTTTTTTGTAAATTTTTTAAACCAAATTTTTGGTGAGGAAAAAAAAAGGTTTTTGTCAGATAAAGGGACATTAGATTACAACGAGATGTCTTTGAAGTAAATATAGTATGAACTGCTTTTTTAAATGGCTTTTGTACATTCTTTTATGTATGTGTATGGTTCCTTTAAGAGACTGAAATGCATGGGGTCCCTTGGTGTAAATAGGTTTTATAATTCTTGTATATAACGAATATTCTAATAAAAACGAATCAGGTTTGAAGTCTTTGATACCTGTGATACACTTTGAAGTTATGTGGAATGTGTGTTTTTGGATCATTAAGAGAAAAATGTGTTATCTATATTACTAAAACTCTGTTCTTGACCGGTATTGGCAATCTGTGCTGCGATTTCCGAGAGAACGCCGCCACCTACGGCCGTCATTTTTGGCCACCTCGCTCAGAGCCCCCCTCCGCCGTATGTGTGCCGAGGATTTTTCCCGTCGATGAAATATGACAGAGATATTAATGATTTTACAAAATTCCCCATTCTCTCTGCGGCCCCCGCTGGCGGCAGGGGGGATGGACTATAAAACCAGGAAGTGGTGTGCCTCATTCAGTCTGCAAGCTGGAGGAAGGCAGAGGGTCACGTTTCTCTGAGCTGTGAATAACACTGAACACATGTTCACACAACTATGAGTAAGTACCCTTAATGTGGTTTGAAAATGAAAATATGGTTAAAGTAAAAAAAGCACTGCCTGCAAATGGTTGTTTAGGTTGAAATAAAAAGGCACTCTCTCTCTCCCCTCCTCTCCCCCCCCTCTCCTCCCCCTCCCCTCACCTCACCCCCCTCTCAGCACATCCCCTCACTCCCCCCCTCTCCTCTCTCCCCCCCCCTCTCCTCCCCCCCCTCTCCTCTTCCCCCTCCTCTCCCCCCCCCTCCCCCCCCTCCCTCTCCCCCCTTCTCCTCCTCCCCCTCCCCCCTTCTCCTCTCCCCCCTCTCCTCTCCCCCCCCTCTCCTCTCCCCCCCCTCTCCTCTCCCCCCCTCTCCTCTCCCCCCCCTCTCCACTCCCCCCCCCTCTCCTCTCTCCCCCTCCTCTTCCCCCCTCTCCCCCCCTCTCCTCTCCTCTCTCCCCCCCTCTCCTCTCCCCCCCCTCTCCTCTCCCCCCCTCTCCTCTTCCCCCTCCCCCCTCTCTCTCTCTCTCTCCCCTCTTTTTCTCCCCCTCCTCCACTCCATCCCCTCCCCCACCGTCCCACCCCTAAACCCCCCTCCCCTCCACACACCCCATACCCCCTTCCCTCCACCCTCCCTGCTCCCCACCTCTTCCCCTCACCTCACCCCCCTCTCAGCACACCATCTCTCTCCCCCTCCCCGCTCTCTACTCCCCCTCTCCCCTCCCCCCTCCTCCCTCCCCTTCCCCTCTCCTCTCCCCCCTCTCCTCTCCTCCCTCTCCTCTCCTCCCGCTCTCTCCCCCTCCCCCTCTCTCTCCTCCCCCTCTCTCCTCCCCCCTCTCTCCCCCCTCTCTCCCCCCTCTCTCCCCCCTCTCTCCCCTCTCTCTCCTCTCTCTCTCTCTCTCTCCCCTCCCTCTCCCCCCTCTCCTCTCTTCTTATCGGGTTGTGAAATGAGCGATGTTGTTTTTTAAAGAGTTAAGAAGTCTGCCAAGTTGAGAAACGGGGGTCTCGGTTAGCGGGTCTGCTTCGTTGAGACACTTGGGGCTTATTTTAAGGGATAAGGAGACTGCCAAGTTGGGAAACGGGGGTCCCGGTTAGTGGGTCTGCTTCGTTGAGACACTTGGGACCTATTTTAAAGAGTTAAAGAGTTGAAATACTTGGGTCATTGTTTTATTTTAAAGAATTGAGAAGTTGGCTTTCTCTTTCTCTCTTTCTCTCTCTCTCTTTTTTTTCCGGTCCATAATTCCCCATTTTCTCTCTCCCTCCTTTCTTAAAAAGTGGAGTAACATTGGCTACCCTGTAGAACTGGCTGTGAAAGATTGCAGCAGGATCTGGATCGATTGTCCAGGTGGGCTGAGGAATGGTTGATGAAATTTAATACAGAGAAGTTTGAGGTGTTGCAATTTGGGACGTCTAACAATGGCAGGACCTACACAGTAAATGGTAGGCCTCTGAGGAGTGTTGTATAACAGAGGGATCTATGAGTGCATGTGCAAGGTAGTTTGAAGGTTGAGTCGCAGGTAGATAAGGTGGTCAAAAAAGCTTTTGGCACATTGGCCTTCATCAGTCAGACTACTGAGTGTAGAAGTTGAGAGGTCATTTTGCTGTTGTATAAGACGTTGGTGAGATCGCTTTAGAATATTGTGTTCAGTTCTGGGCACCAAGTTATAGGAAAGATATTGTCAAGTTTAAAAGGGTTCGGAAAAGATTGTGAGCTATAAGGAGAGGTTGAGTAGGCTGGGTGTCTATTCCTTGGAGCGCAGGGGGATGCGGGGTGATCTTATAGAGGTGTACAAAATCATGAGAGGAATAGATCAGGTAGATGCACAGAGTCTTTTGCCCAGCGTAGGGGAATCGAGGACCAGAGGACATAGGTTCAAGATGAAGGGGAAAAGATTTAATAGGAATCCGAGTGGATAGCTTTTTCACATGAATGGTGTGGCATTTATGGAACAAGCTGCCAAAGGAGGTAGTTGATTCTGGGACTATACTATCATTTCAGAAACAGTTAGACAGGTACATGGATAGGACAGGTTTGGGGGGATATCGACCAAGCACAGGTAGGTGGGACTAGTGTAGTTGCGACATTGTTGGCTGGTATGGGCAAGTTAGGCCCAAGGGCCTTTCCACACTGTATCACTCTATGAGAAGTCTGAAGTTAAATTAGAAAAAAGTGTAGGAAGGAATTGCAGATGCTGGTTTACACTGAAGATAAACACAAAATAGTGGAGTAACTCAGCGGGTCAGACAACATCTATGGAGAGACGGAATGGGTGATGTGCACCCATTCCTTTTCTCCAGAGATGCTGCCTAAGTTACTTCAGCATTTTGTGTCTTTCTTGATAAAAATACATCTATTGATGCTCCTGAACACATGATCAGTCTGGTAGACCCCTCCTCCTCCACCGCTGCCCTCACTTCCTCCTGGACCAGCCTGCACCTCTCCTTCCCCTTGGCCTTGTCAAACTGGGGAGTTGGGAAGATTCCCATACCAGCTGTTCCCCGAGTCACTGCTCCCACCAGAACTCCGCTTGCAGAACGGCTTCGCCGGCTCTCCACTTCCTCCCAGTTTTCACCTCCACCCCTGCTTGAGCCACCTTGGGGTCGCTGGAGTCCCTGTACAGCATCACCTCTCTGGCCCGAGTCACCTTGAACTCCTCCTCCAGGGACTTCAGAGGCAGCTGGTGCTTGGTGTTATTTCCGTAAAGGGCGATGCTGCTAAGGCTCCTGGGCAGTCCCAGCCACCTCCTGGGAAAGCTGCTGACTTTCCTCTCCAATCTCTCTACGATGGATATTGGGACTTCGTAGACAAGCAGTGGCCAGAGTATCTTTGGCAGGATACCATGCTGGTAAATCCATGCCATGAACTTGCGGGGAAGCTCTGACCGGTCCACTGCTCTCAACCAACTCTCCAGCTCCTGACAGGTTGCCTGGACAGATGCTGTATCCTTCAGGCTGCTGTTAAACACCTTGCCAAGACTCTTCACTGGCCTTTTGGAGACAGTTGGGATTGGTGTCCCTTCGATGCTGAAGCGGAACCTGTCCATGACTTTGCCCTTCTTCAGCACCAGTGGCCTTGATTTTCCTGGCTTAAACCTCATCCTTGCCCATCCAATCAGTTTCTCCAATCCCTGCAGGATCCACCTAACTCCTGGCACTGACTCAGTGGTGACAGTCACGTCGTCCATGAAGGCTCTGATTGGTGGTTGGCGCACTCCTGACTTGGTCCGAGGGCCCCGGCACTCTGGCTCTGACTTGACGATCATGTTCATCGCCAAGGCAACAAGGATCACAGAGATGGTACTTGATGGTGATGATCCCAAACTCCAGTCTGTGCCACTCTGATGTTACTGACCCTGCTGAGATTCTCATACTGAACTGGTTGTAACAGTCCAGGATGAGATCTGCCACTTGGCCCGGCACATGATGCTTGGCCATGACTGTCTGTATCAGCTTGTGTGGGATGGAGCCGTAGGCATTGGTCAGGTGAAGCCAGAGCACTGTCAGGTTTCCCTTGTTCTCCCTGGCTTCTCTGATGAGCTGGGTCGTCACTCCCGTGTGCTCTAGACACCCCGGCACTCCAGATAAGCCTCCCTTTTGCATGGAGCTATCGATGTCGCCATTGCAGGAGAGGAAGTTGGTCAGCCGCCTCGCCACTATGCTGAAGAAGTTCTTGCCTTCAACGCTTAGTAAGGAGATTATCCTGAACTGATCGATCTTCTTGGAATCGTCTTCCTTTGGAATCCAGACTCCTTCAGCGAATCGCCACTGCTGTGCCACTTTCCCTCTCCTCCAGATGACTTTCATGATCTTCCACAGCAGTTTCAGTAACAAGAGACAGTTCTTGTAGACCCTGTACGGGAACTCCGCTCGGGCCAGGGGCTGAGCCAGCTCTTGCTCTCTTCACAACGTCCTGGACCTCTTTCAGGACTGCTCTCTACTATCAAACTCCTTGATGGGTGGAGGTGGTTTTATCAGGATGTTGCACTGGCCCAGCTCCTGCTGCCTGACGGGGTCACTGTAGGTTGTCTGGATGTGCCGGTCGATCTCCTCCTTAGAGCAAGCCAAACTCCCACTGCGCTTCTGCCATAGTAGTTGTTTGGTGAAGCCGAAGGGGTTGGCTATGAAGGATGCTCACTTCCTGGCTCTTTCATTCCGGCGTCTTCGGTGCCACTCAGCTCTACGGAGGGTCAGCAGCTTCATCCTCAAGATGGTTCGCAGCTCAGCCAAGGGGGGACGTTGCTCTTCGCTGGCCTCTTTATACTGCTTCTTGAGGGACTTCAACTCCTGCCGGATCTTGTGGATCTTTGTTGCTCGTTGGTTCATGGTGAAAGGTGTTCTGGCCGGCTTCTTCTCCGCTGCTCCAAACCTTTCCACAGCCAGGCTGATGATGATTGTCGTCATCGTCCGCAGCCTTCGATCCAAGTCTCCCTTCGCAGTTGCTTCTCGCACCTTGTCGACGTCCTCGTCGAACTGATGCCAGACTGCCGTCTTGCAGGCCTGTGGCCATTTGACTCGAACCTTCTCCGGACGTCTGTTCTGAGTGACTAGTTGCGCCACTTGGAGGCTTTGGGCTCTATGGGGTGCTTCCGGGCCCGGCTCCTCCTGCGTCTCACCAGGTAAAATACCTGTGCGTTGTGACACTCCCTGTCCCTCCAAACACTTCATCCGGGTCTGGTGAATCTTCAGGCCTCGGCTGTTCTTGCAAACCTTTCCACATCTGCATTTAATACTCATAGTCGGTTGTCCATTGCCATTAGTCGTTAACCTTTGATCCGTCAAATTGGGGTGCTCATCCTCCCCACTTCTCGGGCACCCCTGGGGATATTTTTCCATGTGTTTTTCTGTAGCGTGATTTGGTTCTCCACCTCTCAGAGGACGCAGTTTGGGCTGCCAACCCGCCCCGCCCCGGTTGCCGTCTTTCCGAGCTGTCCACTGTCTCTCCAGTCATCACCACCCTATTCTTGGTTGTCAACCAGTCCATTCCTGGTCACCACTAGTTTCACCAGCACGGTGATTGATAAAAATACATCTATTGATGCTCGTGAACACATCATCAGATGTCACCTAGGGTCATTGGGTGTTTCGGGTCTTTCAACATCAGACACCCTCGCCCAGTCGACCCAGCCGTGGTTGATCAGACCACGACTTGTGTTCAGGTGGCGTTTGCTCCTTCCCATGGACCTCCTCGCATGATCCTGAGCCATCTCGAGGCCTCTGTGGTGTTCTTGATGGCTCTTCTCCACATCCCATTGATTCCCAGTGCACTCAAGGCTTGTAGAGCGATTGCCCTGCAAAACCTCTGCAGCCAACCTCGATGAGCATTCACCTTGCCTTCCAGCCCTGCTTACGGTAGTCCATGACCATCTCTTCCTACTTGGTCATCTTGGGCCTCCTCCAGACGGTCCTCCCACAGCACTGTCAGTTCCAACAAGACGATGATTTTGGTCGCCTCTGAGACCAGGAGGATGTCTGGGGCCTGATGGTCTGCATCCCAGGGTACTTAAGGAAGTGGCTCTAGAAATCGTGGATGCATTGGTAATCATTTTCCAATGTTCTATAGATTCAAGATCAGTTCCTGTGGATTGGAGGATAGCTTATGTTATTCTACTTTTTAAGAAAGGTGGGAGAAAGAAAAGAGGGAATTATAGACCAGTTAGCCTGACATCGGTGGTGGGAAAGATGCTGGAGTTAATCGTAAAAGATGAAATAGCAGTACATTTGGATAGCAGTAACAGGATCGGTCCGAATCAGCATGGATTTATGAAGGGGAAATCATGCTTGACTAATCTTCTGGAATTTTGTGAGGATGTAACTAGGACAATGGACAAGGGAGAGCCAGTGGATGGAGTGTACCTGGACTTTCAGAAAGCATTTTATAAGCACCCACATAGGAGATTAGTGGGCAAATTTAGGGCACATGGTATTGGGGGTAGAGTGCTGACATGGATAGAAAATTGGTTGGCAGACAGGAAACAAAGAGTAGGGATTAACGGGTCCCTTTCAGAATGGCAGGCAGTGACTAGTGGGGTACCGCAAGGCTCGGTGCTGGGACCGCAGCTATTTACAATACACATCAGTGATTTAGATGAAGGGATTCAAAGTAACATTAGCAAATTTGCAGGTGACCCAAAGCTGGGTGGCAGTGTGAACTGTGAGGAGGATGCCATGAGAATGCAGGGTGACTTGGACTGGTTGGGTGAGTGGGCAGATGCATGGCAGATGCAGTTTAATGAGGATAAATGTGAGGTTATCCACTCTGGTTGCAAAAACAGGAAGGCAGATTATTACCTAAATGGTGTCAAGTTGGAAAAAGGGGAAGTACAACGGGATCTGTGGGTCCTTGTTCATCAGTCAATGAAAGTAAGTAAGCAGGTACAGCAGGCAGTGAAGAAAGTGAATGGCATGTTGGCCTTCAAAAAAGAGTAGTAGAGAACAGGAGCAAAGAGGTCCTGCTGCAGTTGTATAGGGCCCCAGTGAGACCACACCTGGAGTAATGTGTGCAGTTTTAGTCCCCTAATTTGGGGAAGGACATTCTTGCTATTGAGGGAATGCAGTGTAGGTTTACAAGGTTAATTCCCGGGATGGCGGGACTGTCATATGCTGAGAGAATGGAGCGGCTGGGCTTGTATACTCTTTAGTTTGGAAGGATGAGAGGGTATCTTATTGAAACATATAAGATTATTAAGGGTTTGGCCGCACTAGAGGCAGGAAACATGTTCATGTTGGGGGAGTCCAGAACCAGGGGCCACAGTTTAAGAATAAGGGGTAAGCCATTTGGAACGGAGATGAAGAAACACTTTTTCACACAGAGAGTTGTGCAATTCTTTGCCTCAGAGGGCAATGGAGGCCAGTTCTCTGGATACTTTCAAGAGAGAGCTAGATAGGATTCTTAAAGATAGCAGAGTCATGGTATATGGGGAGAAGGCAGGAACGGGGTACTGATTGGGGATGATCAGCCATGATCACATTGAATGGCGGTGCTGGCTCGAAGGACCAAATGGCCTACTCCTGCACCTATGGCTGTTGTCAATTGTCTATTGTCTGGTCTCCGGGTTGTCCAGGCAATGTGCTATGGGAACTTCAGCTGTTTCACCAGGTCTACAGAAAGCTGCCAGTCCTGCGTAGTCACCAGGATTCCTGACGGAAACCTGTCGGCTGTGGTTCTTGGCAGCTGCACTCCGGCCTTCATGAAGGTGATCATCTGGTTGGTGGGGCGTTCTTGTCTGCAGCTGCTGATTCCCATGCTGATGGCTTCTGCAATGGGTTTAAGAACCTGGTCGTGACGCCATGTGTACCGGCCCTGCCCAAGAGCTTTTCGGCAGCAGCTCAGGATGTGTTCCAACCTCCCCTTGCCTGAGCATTGCGGCCAATCCGGAGATCTGCTTTGCCCCAGATGAAGAGGTTCGATGGGCTGGGCAAGACATCGTACACTTAAATTGGAAAATGCTAGAAATACTCAGTGTCGAGCAGCGACAGTGTAGAGAGAAGTTTGAGTTAACATTTTACGGATCTGTTGATATGCCTGGCATGGGCGGAAATCGCTTTTAAAACATAGTGGGGACTCAAATTTCTTGGCGGCCCGATGACAAGCGTGCATGACAACTAACAATTTTATCTCCTCCCACTCCCCCACCCCACCCTTGACAACAAGAAGCACATTGTTTAAACACAGTAATACGGGCTGGTTGCCTGCATAATGCACACAACAAGCTCCCACGCACAAAACACCAGATAATCTATATTTTCTCAGTTTATTTGCAGTTCAAGTAAGTCGTACTTTTTTTTCCTCCCCTGCAGACGATATATTACTCTCAAATCACATACTTTACCTCTATTACCCCTCTACATAAAAACAAAGTGTCAGTGCCTCTTCAAGGTCTAATAATTCACCCATAGCTCCAGCTGCAGGTACAGCTGAAGGGATTTGGCGCTCGGAACAATGACCGCATTAGGAGATCATCTGAGCATCTTGAAATCAATCTCATGAGCACGAATGTATGTAGTGAAAGATAGCCAGGCGACGTGGTATTGATCAGCCCACGTCGCATAGTGGAAAAGAATGAAATGGAAATCGCTAATAATTCAACTGCAACTTCCCCCCTTACCTGACACAAAGGCAGCAATAACATATTTGCCACATTTTTAATCTTTTGCCTGAATATACATAAAAGAGGCAGTATATATATATCTATATTACCTAAAGTCTGATCTTGACCACTTCCTGTTGTTCTGTATATTGATTTTGGAAAAAGCGCTGCCACTCGGCTGTGATTTTTGACCATCTTACTCAGAGTCCCCCTCCGCTGTGCAGGACATAGGATTTTCCCCATCGATTAAAAATAAAAGAGTTATTAGTGTTTAAAAAATGTTGAGATTCTCTCTCCTGAAGGCCACGCCCTTTCTGGAGAGACTATAAAACCCAGAAGTGTTGAGTGCCTCAGTCAGTCTCTGCAAGATTGGGGAGCGAGAGGGTCACGTCTCTCAGTCTGAGCTGCGAATAACACTGATCACATGTCAACTAAACTGTGAGTGGTTTTACTGACCTGTCAGTGCCCTTAATGTAGTTTGAAAATATAGTTTGGAAATGCTAAAGCTGTGTTGCCTTTGGTTTGGAAATGCTAAAGCTGTGTTCCCTTTGGTTTGGGAATGCTAAAGCTGTGTTGCCTTTGGTTTGGAAATGCTAAAGCTGTGTTGCCTTTGGTTTGGAAATGCTAAAACTGTGTTGCCTAATTAAAGTTGCCTTGTCTACTATGTAATTAAAAGTCTAATCTTGACCACTTCCTGTTAGAAACATAGAAACATAGAAAACAGGTGCAGGAGTAGGCCATTAGGCCCTTCGAGCCTGCACCGCCATTCAATATGATCATGGCTGATCATCCAACTCAGTATCCCATCCCTGCCTTCTCTCCATACCCCCTGATCCCTTTAGCCACAAGGGCCACATCTAACTCCCTCTTAAATATAGCCAATGAATTGGCCTCCACTACCTTCTGTGGCAGAGAATTCCACAGATTCACCACTCTCTGTGTAAAAAATGATTTTCTCATCTCGGTCCAAAAGACTTCCCTCTTATCCTTAAACTGTGACCCCTAGTTCTGGACTTCCCCAACATCGGGAATAATCTTCCTGCATCTAGCCTGTCCAACCCCTTAAGAATTTTGTAAGTTTCTATAAGATCCCCCCTCAATCTTCTGAATTCCAGCGTGTACAAGCCGAGTCTATCCAGTCTTTCTTCATATGAAAGTCCTGCCATCCCAGGAATCAGTCTGGTGAACCTTCTCTGTACTCCCTCTATGGCAAGAATGTCTTTCCTCAGATTAGGAGACCAAAACTGTACGCAATACTCCAGGTGTGGTCTCACCAAGACCCTGTACAACTGCAGTAGAACCTCCCTGCTCTTATACTCAAATCCTTTTGCTATGAATGCTAACATACCATTTGCTTTCTTCACTGCCTGCTGCACCTGCATTCCTACTTTCAATGACTGGTGTACCATGACACCCAGGTCTCGTTGCATCTCCCCTTTTCCTAATCGGCCACCATTCAGATAATAGTCTACTTTCCTGTTTTTGCCACCAAAGTGGATAACCTCACATTTATCCACATTATACTGCATCTGCCATGCATTTGCCCACTCACCCAACCTATCCAAGTCACCTTGCAGCCTCCTAGCATCCTCCTCACAGCTAACACTGCCCCCCAGCTTCGTGTCATCCGCAAACTTGGAGATGTTGCATTCAATTCCTCATCCAGATCATTAATATATATTGTAAATAGCTGGGGTCCCAGCACTGAGCCTTGCGGTACCCCACTAGTCACTGCCTGCCATTCTGAAAAGGACATGTTTACTCCCACTATTTGCTTCCTGTCTGCCAGCCAGTTCTCTATCCACATCAATACTGAACCCCCAATACCATGTGCTTTAAGTTTGTATACTAATCTCTTATGTGGGACCTTGTCGAAAGCCTTCTGAAAGTCCAGATATAACACATCCACTGGTTCTCCCTTATCCACTCTACTAGTTACATCCTCGAAAAATTCTATAAGATTCATCAGACATGATTTACCTTTCATAAATCCATGCTGACTTTGTCCAATGAATTCACCACTTTCCAAATGTGCTGCTATCCCATCTTTAATAACTGACTCCAGAATTTTCCCCACCACCGATGTTAGACTAACTGGTCTGTAATTCCCCGTTTTCTCTCTCCCTCCCTTTTTAAAAAGTGGGGTTACATTAGCTACCCTCCAGTCCTCAGGAACTACTTCAGAATCTAAAGAGTTTTGAAAAATTATCACTAATGCATCCACTATTTCTGCGGCTACTTCCTTAAGTACTCTGGGATGCAACTTATCTGGCCCTGGGGATTTATCGGCCTTTAATCCATTCAATTTACCTAACACCACTTCCCGGCTAACCTGGATTTCACTCAATTCCTCCCATCTCATTTGACCCCCGGTCCCCTGCTATTTCCGGCAGATTGTTTATGGCTTCCTTAGTGAAGACAGAACCAAAGTAATTATTCAATTGGTCTGCCATGTCCTTGTTCCCCATGATCAATTCGCCTGTTTCTGACTGCAAGGGACCTACATTTGTTTTAACTAATCTTTTCCTCTTCACATATCTATAAAAACTTTTGCAGTCAGTTTTTATGTTCCCTGCCAGTTTTCTTTCATAATCTATTTTCCCTTTCCTAATTAAGCCTTTTGTCCTCCTCTGCTGGACTCTGAATTTCTCCCAGTCCTCTGGTAGGCTGCTTGTTCTGGCTAATTTGTACGCTTCATCTTTTGTTTTGATACTATCCCTGATTTCCCTTGTTATCCACGGATGCACTACCTTCCCTGATTTATTATTTTGCCAAACTGGGATGAACACTTGTTGTAGTTCATCCATGCAGTTTTTAAATGCCTTCCATTGCATATCCACCGTCAACCCTTTAAGAATCATTTGCCAGTCTATCTTGGCCAGTTCACGTCTCATACCCTCAAAGTCACCTTTCTTTAAGTTCAGGACCCTTGTTTCTGAATTAACAATGTCACTCTCCATCCTAATGAAGAACTCAACCATATTATGGTCACTCTTGCCCAAGGTGCCACGCACAACAAGACTGCTAACTAACCCTTCCTCTTCCTCTTCAAAACGCTGTTTGCGCTTTATATTGATTTTAGACAAAACGCTACCACGTACCGCTGTGATTTTTGGCCATCTTACTCAGAGTCCCCCTCTGCTCATCAGGTGCCGAGGATTTTTCCCATCAATGAAAAATAAAAGAATTATTAGTGTTTAAATAATGTTGAGATTCGCTCTCCTGTTCATCACGCCATGAAGGCCACGCCCCTTTTGGTGGGAGGGGGAGGGACTATAAAACCCAGACGTGTGGGCGTGGCTCAGCCTCTCAAGATGGAGGAGGGAGAGGTCACGACTCACTGTCTTTAGCAGCCTTGCACCCTGCTTGAAATGGTATGAAACTGCACTTGAATTTGGTGGCCTTGCACCCTGCTTGAAATGGAATTTCAAGGAATAGCCATGTCAACTACCAGCCCACCAGCCATGAGTGAGTGAGCTGCCAGCACAACAGGCTTGAGTGACTGAGCTGCCAGCCCAAGAATCCATTCGGACCACATTATCCATACTAGCCCTCTAGAAACCAGTCCCTTCAGCCCACAACACCCATACTTGTTCTCCAGGAAGCCCCCCCCCCTCCCCCCCTCACTGGCCACCAATATTGGAATTGGTAGAGAGGTGGAATATTGCGTTGGGGGACCAGCCCTCCCGTGTGATGCTGGGACCTGACGGGTCCCACTTAGTCTAGTATATATATATATATAACCTCCCCCTTCTTCTGACCATGTCTTTATTTATTCTGTTTTTATTAACTGCACTGATGAAAACTGATTGAGAAACAATTTTTTTGTTTCATCTGTGTATGTAAGTACTCAGTTAAAATGAATACTGAATACTGAATGTCTTATGCAATATTCAGCAAGCCAACCTGGGCAATTAGTTTGGTGTGACAGTTGTGTGGAAAGGAACTACAAATGCTGGTTTCAACCGAAGATGGACACAAAAAGCTGGAGTAACTCAGCGGAACAGGCAGCATCTCTGGAGAGAAGGAAAGGGTGTCGTTTTGGGTCGAGACCCTTCTTCAGACCTGAAGACTGAGTTGGAAGGGTCTTGACCCGAAACGTCATCCATTCTTTCTCTCCAGAGATGCTGCCTGTCCCACTGAGTTACTCCAGCATTTTGTGTCTATCTTTGGTGTGACAGTTGTCTCATTTCATTGGCTTCATGCATTGCGCACATGGAAGAGACACTAGACGTTTACATGTTTACATGCCGCTTGCATCTATCCATCCAAGTGTGCTCTTAATGAAATCTCACATCTTTGCGAGGGAGGGATGGAATGGATGTAACCACCGACTAAAGCAAAGGCATAGTTAGGTCAGGGAAATAATCCCACCACTTAATTAACCAGGTTCCCGAATGCAAGAACTATTTATACATGTAACATTTTTGTTTTTATTTCAATGTAACTCTTTTTTGATTTTTAATGCCGAAGTAAAACCCCGTCCTGTGTGTGTGTGGGGGGGGGGGGGGAGGGGAGGGAAGAAAGGAGGACAGAGAGAAAGAGAGAAAGCGAAATAGAAAGAAAATAGAATAGAGGAGAGAGAGAGGGTAAGAGAAGATAAGATGTCCGATGAGATCGCTAGCGAGAGAGAGAGTCGCTCTCTCTCTCTCTCTCTATCTCTCTCTCTCCCCTTCTCTCTCTTCTCTCTCTCTCTCTCTCTTCTCTCTCTCTACTCTCTCTCGCTCTCTCTCTCTCTCTCATTTTCTCTCTCTGCTCTCTCTCTACTCTCTCATTCTCTCTCGACTCTCTCTCTCGCTCTCTCTCTGCTCTCTCATCTCTCGACTGCTTCTTCTCTCTCTCGCTCTCTCTCTCGCTCTCTCTCTCGTCTTCTCTCTCTCTGCTACTCGTTCCTCTCTCTCTCCTCTCTCGCTCTCTGCTCTCTCTCGCTATCTCTCTCTCTTCTCTTCCTGCCTCTCTCTCTCTGCTCACTGTCTCTCTCTCTTAGAGAATCCCCCTAAACAAAAAATAAACATACTTACATTTTTTAAATTCATATAACATCCCTAAATGATGGGTAAAAATTACTAAATAACGTGGGTGAATAGGGGACTGTACCTGCATGAGGAAGAAGTATGTATTTGTGACACATTGTATAACTACTTGTTAACTACTGGCAGTTAACAAGCACTAACAGTGGCAGTTAACAAATTGTTTTCATCTCAGAGGAATCAAATGATAAACGACTCCAATCGTTCGCTTTTTAAAAATGTAAAATTCCAAGGTGATTTTGCTGCAACATGTTTTACAAAACACAGGGGGGATTGTCCCCCACCTCTCAAAACATGGGGGGGGGGAGATTTCCGCCCATGATCGGCCATCAACGTGAAATTCTGTTTCTCTAACATTCAAGTCACTGCTTTTAAACCAGGTTTGCAAGGAAACTGGGCTTAAGTTTGGATGGTTCCGTTACTTTGGAAAGGACTTTGTAGGCCAAAGAGAACAGTGGTGATTTTACTGAGGAGATTTATGCTGATTTGAATTCTTGAGGAGGGATGACCATTTACTATAGGCAATAAGCCATGATTTAAGAGAATCAACTATTGGGAATAGGAACATGAGACATGATTGGGCCAAACACACTCAAAAAGCATCAATCAAATGTTTGCTGTCATTACACTTTTTACTTTCCTACTAATTTCTCTCCAATATTTTTTCATTCTTGCATTCTAAGTGTAACCATATAACCATATAACCATATAACAATTACAGCACGGAAACAGGCCATCTCGGCCCTACAAGTCCGTGCCGAACAACATTTTTCCCTTAGTCCCACCTGCCTGCACTCATACCATAACCCTCCATTCCCTTCTCATCCATATGCCTATCCAATTTATTTTTAAATGATACCAACGAACCTGCCGCCACCACTTCCACTGGAAGCTCATTCCACACCGCTACCACTCTCTGAGTAAAGAAGTTCCCCCTCATGTTACCCCTAAACTTCTGTCCCTTAATTCTGAAGGCATGTCCTCTTGTTTGAATCTTCCCTATTCTCAAAGGGAAAAGCTTGATCACATCAACTCTGTCTATCCCTCTCATCATTTTAAAGACCTCTATCAAGTCCCCCCTTAACCTTCTGCGCTCCGGAGAATAAAGACCTAACTTATTCAACCTTTCTCTGTAACTTAGTTGCTGAAACCCAGGCAACATTCTAGTAAATCTCCTCTGTACTCTCTCTATTTTTTTGACATCCTTCCTATAATTGGGCGACCAAAATTGTACACCATACTCCAGAATTGGTCTCACCAATGTAACTTTTGTAGTTGTATCAGTAGATATGGTCTCATTCAATTTAAAGCCTGAAGTTTTTGCAAAGTTTGAATGTTTTTTTCATCTACAATGCCAGCCTCTTTCTATCCCATCTGCCATCACCTTTCCACAGAAATGCAGATTATCTACAGAATGGAAAGAGGATATTCAGCTATTGTGCCTGCATGGGTTACATAGAACATTGGACATGAACAGACTCTTCAGCCCACAATGTATCTGCTGAACATGATGTCAGGTTAAACAAATGTCCTCATCATGCACATGATCCATATCCCTCCATTGCCAGCATATCCATGTGCCTGTCTAAATTCCTCTTAAATTGATTGGTATGGGTGTCAGAGGTTATGGGGATAAGACAGGAGAATAGGGTGAGGAGGGAGAGATAGATCAGCCATGGGGGAGTAGATGTGATGGGCCGAATGCCTTATTCTACTCCTATCACTTATGAAATGCCACCATCAGTCTGCCACCACCACCAGCCCTGGCAGCATGTTCCAAACACACACCATTTTCCAGTGTTAACAACTTGCACCACACATCTGCTTTAAACTTTGCTCCTCTCACCTTAAAGCTCTACTCTAGTCTTTGACATTTCCTCTCTATGTTTGTTGAAGAGAACTTTCTAATTTGGACCAATTTCCCCTGCAAGCTTCTCCTTATCGTGTATTATTTCCCCTTTGAGGGTTACTCTTGAATATATACTTCCAATGCTTTTTCAGTAGAACATTCACAAAATGTTACTGTCTCAAATCTAATTCCAATTTCATTAACAGCATCAGCAATCCAATCCAACCCCGGGCCAAATTTCTGGATTTGCCCGAAACTCTACTGGTGGATTACAGCATCCAATTTCTTTAGTGTTTTTAAATATTATTTGATTGTATCAGTGAAAGACAAACATTCAGATTTTTTTCTCCAACATTAATAATGTAGGATCCATTCATGTTTAAGTTTGTTACTGTTAGTATATTACTGTATTTTGTATAGATATTTCCAGCTGTATTCTCTTTGTATGCTTGTGGGGGGGCTTTTAGACATAGAAACATAGAAAATAGGTGCAGGAGTAGGCCATTCGGCCCTTCGAGCCTGCACCGCCATTCAATATGATCATGGCTGATCATCTGTAAAGAAGTGTCATAACACACTGTAGCTTTACTTCTTTTTATTCATACTGTAACATTACAGAAAGCACTAGCTGTACGTGGTCTGTCACGGAAACTAGAGAGCGATCAGTGGGTGGGGAGGTTGTAATTATACTTGTGATATGGGGAGTGGTTAGTAGTGATGAGGTAACTATATTAAAGGTACATGCACATGTCATCTACATCCTTCCCCTTAGAAACGAAAGGCAAACAAAATGGTGACAGGGCGACCACGTCTCATGCGCTATAAACGGTTAAGCAAAGTCACCATAGCGGACAGGCGGCTTGACAACACGTCCCGACCGGGTTCGCATCTCGCCATCTTCCCTCCCTGCAGGAAGAAGTGGAACAGGTGCAGACGGCCGAGCCGGAACGGGGGAGCTGGGAGGGGATGGAGGAGACGGAGATGAAGGAGGGGATGCGGGCATAGCAGCGGGCAGCGCGCGGGCAGCGCGCGGGCAGGCGAGGGAGGAAGAGCCGGGGGAGGAACGGACTGATAGAGCTGAGAGGGCAGAGACCAAGGCATGCGAGGAGCGGCGGGCGGAGCAGCGGCCGGAGGCAGAGACTGCAGCGGGGGAGCAAAAGGGTCCGCGGGCGGTGGTGGAGGCTCGTTGACGAGCCGCAGGTGTTGGCGGGATCGGCGGTCTGGTGGTGCGAGACATGAGCCGCTGAGCAGGGGAGCCCATGGCAGGGTCGCGGGAGATGTTGCGAAGGTTAAGGAGGGCTAGATAAAAATCGGAGTGAGACAAGCGACACACTGTTCCAGCAAGGTCTTTGCACTGCGGACGGCGCGCTCGGCCAGACCGTTGCTTTGCGGGTACTCAGGGCTGCTGGTGAAGTGGCAGAAGTTCCAGCTGGCCGCGAAAGCCCGAAACTCGGAGCTCGTGAACTGGCTGCCGTTGTCCGACTGCAGGCTGGCTGGGGAGCCGAAGGTAGAGAAGTGGCGGCGCAGCTTATCGACAACGGCCGAAGAGGTGAGGGAGTGCAGCTGGTCAACCTCGAACCAGTTGGAGTAGGAGTCGACAAGGACCAGGAAGTGTTTCTTCGCCACTCGAAAATGTCAGTGGCAACCGCCATCCAGGGCAGTTCGGGGGCAGGCTGCTGCAGAAGCGGCTGTCGCTGTTGGTGGGGGGCGAGACTGTTGCAGGTGGAACACGAGGAGACCCTCTCCCGGATGTATTGAGCCATACCAGGCCAGTAGAACTGGCTCTGGGCGTGAGACAATGTGGCCTCGGCCCCAGGATGACCGCGGTGAGCGGCCTGAAAATAGTGGTCGTGCAGCGCAGCAGGCACAACAACCTTGTGTCCTTTCACAACCACGCCGTCGTGCAGCACGAGCTCATCACGGACCAGGAAGTAGGGCACGGCACCAGCCGGCAAAGCGGAACGACGGTCGGGCCAGCCCTGCTGGATGATGGCAGCAAGCTGTTGCAGGGCAGGATCATCGGCAGTGTGCTTGACCAGGGACTTCATCTGCTGCGAAGGGACAATATTGACATTGAGCACCATCAGGTCAGACATTTCATAGGGGTGGCGATCGGTGGACGTTAGCGGGGCGCGGAAAAGCGTGTCGGCCACGAACATGTCTTTGCCCTTACGATAGACGATCTCGAAAGTGAAACGCTGGAGTTGCAGCATCATGCGCTGCAGTCGAGATGAGGCAACATGGATCGGCTTGTTAAGGATGGTGACAAGCGGCTGGTGGTCGGTTTCGACGGTGAAAGTGTTGCCTAGAATGTAGTCCTTAAACTTTGAGCAGGCAAACACCACAGCCAGCAACTCCTTTTCGATCTGAGCATAGCGCTGCTCGGCAGGGGTCATGGTACGGGACGCGTAGGAAACAGGCAGCTGCAAGCCGTCATGGAGCTGTAGACAAGCGGCACCGAGCCCGAACTGAGAGGCGTCGCAGGTGATGATAATGGGACGCTGCAGGTCAAAAAATTTGAGTGTGGGGGTACTGATCAGCCTGGATTTTAGGATGTCGAAAGCTTTCTGGTGCTGAGGGAACCAAGCCCAGGCCGTGTCCTTCTTTGTCAAATCCCTCAGGGGTGCGCTCAGCTCGCTGAGGTCGGGGATGAACTTCCCCAGGTAATTAACCATGCCCAGGAAACGTTGCAGGCTGGGCACATCAGTAGGTGATGACATCCCGGAGATGGCAGCCGTTTTCTGCGGGTCGGGTTTCAGCCCCGAGGCTGTGAATACATGTCCAACATATGTGACCTCCGGGACGCGGAAGCGGCACTTCTTGGGGTTTAGTTTCAAGTTGATCTTCCGGGCCCGGTCTAGGACTTGGCGGAGGTTGAAGTCGTGCTCGGCGACATCCTTACCGTAGACCAGGATGTCGTCAACGATGATGGCACACGGTAGACCGGCAAACAGTTGCTCCATTGTCCGCTGGAACACCTCGCTGGCAGAGTTGATTCCGAATGGCATCCGGAGGAACCTAAACCTGCCGAAGGGGGTGCTGAAAGTAGTCAGGTAGGAGGACTGCTCGTCAAGCGGTATCTGCCAGAAGGAGCTCTTGGCATCGAGGACAGAAAAGATTGTGGCCGGACCAACCTGCGCAGCGACGTCCTCTACTGTTCTCATGGGGTAGTGCGGGCGTTTGATGGCAAGGTTTAGGTCTTTGGGGTTGATGCAAATGCGTATTTCGCTTTTGTCCTTTTTCGCGGCAACAACCATGGTGGAGACCCACCTGGTGGGTTCACTGACCGCCTTTAGGATGCCCATTTGTACCATGCTGTGCAGCGTCGATTCCACTTTGTCCTTCATGGCGAAGGAGACACGGTGTGGTGCACGGATCACAGGCTCGACCTTGCGGTCGACAACAATCTTGTAGCTGCAGGGCAGCTTGCCCAGCTCTTCATCAAAGCGGTCAGGATATTCGATCAACGGGTTCATTAGGGCCTGCACCTTGTGGATGTCACGGTGGAAGGAGACCAGGCCCAAGTCCTGGCAAGCTTGGATGCCCAACAGGGTAATGCAGTTGGAATCGAGAAGATAGAAAGTGAGGGGCCGAGAGGTCTCCAGTATCTTGCAGTGCAGAGTTGCCTTTCCCACAGGAACAAGCACCCCTCCCCCGTATGCATGCAAAGTGGAGCGATCAGAAGTAACTTGCTCATTAGTTCTTATCTTCCTGAAGAGACTTGTTGACATTACATTTGCGACGGCCCCGGTATCAATCTTCGCGGTGAAGGTCGAGTTGTGCACAGTTACACGAACTGAAGGGTCTGTTACACAGCAGGTGCATCCAACAGAGAAAATATGCTGGTCTCCCCCTGAGAGGAACCCGAGTCAGACACAGGGAGTTCGTTGGGCTGGTACTGGGAACCGAGCTCGCTATCAGCTTGCTCCAAGTTGTTTAACATACGCCTTGGAGCAGCAACAGGCTTCCCACGGGAACGGCAGGCAGCAGAAAAATGGTTCAATTTCTTGCAGTAGTTGCATGTTTTACCCAAAGCAGGGCATACATTGAACTGATGAGTGGAAAAGTTACAATTGGGGCACCTATGCTGGGTACGTCCCCCGGGAGCAGTGCCGGACCCCGGTGGTCGTGGCGGGGTCGTGTTCCGCCAACGGCTAGTAACGCTGGCATAGTTAATGTCGTGATCAGCCGGTGACACCGCCGAGGTGACAGCTTCGGCCAAACGGCAGGCATGCATAGCCTCATTAAAGGACAGGTCGGGCTTGCGCAAAAGTTCAGCCCTTAGCTTTTCATCACGGAGACCATAAACCAGAAGGTCCCTGGTCAGTTCCTCGGGGGTCAGCGTGTCAAGGCGGCACCGCCTGGCCAGGTGCCGCAGCGCAGCGACATAATTCTCAGCAGATTCACCAGGGTGCTGACGCCGCCCGAACAGTTTAAAACGTTCTAAAATGCAGTTAGAGGGAATGTCGCAAATCGCGGTAAACTTAGCCAATAAACATACCGGGTCCCGAGCAGATTCACCCGCAGCGTAGACAAAGAAGTCTGATCGTTCCAGGGCATCGGGACCAGCCAGGTTGAGAAGCAGAGAAGCTTTGACCTCTGGGGTGGCGGCAGGATGAGCGATTGTGACATAGTGGTCGAAGTCACGTCTAAAGACATCCCATCGATGGGCAATGTCTGAATCGAAAACGAGCACATCGGGTTTGCGGCAAGAAGTGGCCATAACGAGGAAATAGAGAGAGCGAACAGGAAACTGGGGCAAAACTAAAGAAACAACCGATAAACAGGAGGCGCAAGGGTAAGAGGTATGACACCATGTAAAGATGTGTCATCAACACACTGTAGCTTTACTTCTTTTTATTCATACTGTAACATTACAGAAAGCACTAGCTGCACGTGGTCTGTCACGGAAACTAGAGAGCGATCAGTGGGTGGGGAGGTTGTAATTATACTTGTGATATGGGGAGTGGTTAGTAGTGATGAGGTAACTATATTAAAGGTACAAGCACATGTCATCTACATCATCCAACTCAGTATCCCGTACCTGCCTTCTCTCCATTCCCCCTGATCCCCTTAGCCACAAGGCCTACATCTAACTCCCTCTTAAATATAGCCAATGAACTGGCCTCAACTACCTTCTGTGGCAGAGAATTCCAGAGATTCACCACTCTTTGTGTGAAAAATGTTTTTCTCATCTCAGTCCTAAAAGTCCTTATCCTTAAACTGTGACCCCTTGTTCTGGGCTTCCCCAACATCAGGAACAATCTTCCTGCAACTAGACTGTCCAACCCCTTAAGAATTTTGTAAGTTTCTATAAGATTACCCCTCAATCTTTTAAATTCTAGCGCGTACAAGCCGAGTCTATCCAGTCTTTCTTCATATGAAAATCCTGACATCCCAGGAATCAGTCTGGTGAACCTTCTCTGTACTCCCTCTATGGCAAGAATGTCCTTCCTCAGATTAGGAGACCAAAACTGTACGCAATACTCCAGGTGTGGTCTCACCAAGACCCTGTACAACTGCAGTAGAACCTCCCTGCTCCTATACTCAAATCCTTTTGCTATGAATGCTAACATACCATTCGCTTTCTTCACTGCCTGCTGCACCTGCATGCCCACTTTCTATGACTGGTGCACCATGACACCCAGGTCTCGTTGCATCTCCCCTTTTCCTAATCGGCCACCATTCAGATAATAATACGTAGATGGACGTGACTACATCTGAGGAGGCTAGCGAAGCCACAGGGAGTGGTCAGATCAGATTAGCCTCGGGGATTGAAGAGACAACAGTTCTCACACAACACAGTTAGTAAGAATGAAAAGTTACAGCTTGTATAAGAATTAAGATGATCGGATATTCATTTGTTATCTGTATTACTACAATGAAGAACCAATTAAACTGGAAATAAAGACTGGAAGATTCGTTTTTCCTATCAGCGACTGCGTAAGTTCTTTCACTCTGACATTCCCAAGTAGTAATTGCAGTTAAAAGTTGGACATTGGAAAGTTAAGAAATCGCCGTTACAAAAAGGATAAATGAATTTATTTGCCTGTAATATTTAGTGAGATCATTAGATGGCGCTATGAGCCAATAAATGAGGCTGCCAGTTTACTGCTATTTTCCACAATGATTTGGCAATTATTAATACAAGGATGAACAATGCTCATCAATAATATGTGTAAGCAGAAAATTATATAACTGCATACAGTTGTATAAATATAATAATAAAGAAGCTTTGTTTCTAAATTCTGAGTCGGAATTGAAGGTCAACAGACAATCAAGTCTGGAGCCAATCAATTCAACGGTGCTGGCTCAAAGGGCCGAATGGTCTACTCCTGCACCTATTTTCTATGTTTTCTATTTCAAGTCTATTTCACTAGAAATGCTGCCAGATCGCTGAGTTACTCCAGCACTTTGTGTCTATCTTTGATATAAACCAGCATCTGCAGTTTGCTGTTTCTATATTTCAACTTCACTTGGGAAAGGTGTATTTTGCAATGGAAATGTTTCACTAAGGAATATAAATGCGTAGCTCACTCTTCCATCAACTACCAGCCACCTTGTTAAACTAACCACTAGGGGCTAAACATGTTTATGGTGACCTTTAACTCGGGTTTTATGTACAAAATGGTATAGAACACTAGAGAACCAAGAAAGAGGTACACAGATTAAAGGAGGAAGGAATGTATTTAAAGGAGTTGTCGGAAATATGAAGATGTACAAATTGTATTTGAGGCGGAGTTGGGTTTAGCTCCAATGCATGCAGTGAAGGTGCTACAGAAATGCAATTCTTTCAAGGCTTTCGCAGAACCCTTTCAGTCAAGTCTTTTTGATTTTTTTTCGCATGCTCATCTGCAGCTCAGTTGGTAACAACTGCCGCTGTGCTAGAAGGTAGTGAGTAAGTTTCACTTCTGAGATTTCAGAATAAAACCTAGGCTAACATAACACTACAACACACGTACTTTCCTTCCTCTAGCTTCACAATTCACAACTATTCAATCCTTTAATCAAACAACACCTGTTTTTTTTTCATCTCTGGCCTTTGTCCAAACATCTGCCTGTCGAAAACCCCTTCTCACCTGTATACACCTTTACTCCTGTACAGTCTCGGCGATCATTTTGCTGAACACCTCCGCTCAGTCCGCCTTAACCCACCTGATCTCCTGGTTGCTCAGCACTTTAACTGCCCAGCACTTTAACTGCCCATCCCATTGCCAATCTAACCTTTCTGTCCTGGGCCTCCTCCATTGTCAGAGTGAGGCCCAGCACAAATTGGAGGAACAGCACCTCATATTTTGCTTGGGTAGCTTACAACCCAGCGGTATGAACATTGACTTCTCTAACTTCAAATAGCCCTTGCTTTCTCTCTCTCTCCATCCCCGCCTTTTCCCAGTTCTCCCACCAGTCTTACTGTCTCTGACTACATTCTATCTCTGTCCCGCCCACTCCCCTGACATCGGTCTGAAGAAGGGTCTCGACCCGAAACGTCACCCACTCCTTCTCTCCAGAGATGTTGCCTGTCCCATTGAGTAACTCCAGCATTTTGTGCCTACCTCCACCTTTCACCTGCCAGGCTTTGCCCTGCCCCTCCTCTCTTCCAGCCTTCTTTCCTACCCCTACAATCAATCTGAAGAAGGTTAACAAACAAAATATCACCAGTCCATGTTCTCCAGAGATGATTCTTGACCCGCTGAGTTACTCCAGCACTTTGTGACTTCCTTTGTGGCTATTTGGATGAAGAAGCAAAGATTAATGACAGGAATCCTGGCCAATATAAGTGTCTCATTCAGCACCACTGAAACAAACAGGGTCAGAATGTGAACCGTCCATCCTCGCAGTTACTGACATGGAAGGCACACACTTACCTTTTGAGAATTTCCCAATTAACAAATTGCAGCTAATTGCCTGTCTTTTCCTTGGTGGCAATTCCCTACATGGCAGCAGGACCCAGTGCAATGCCCTTCCCATAAAACAGTTGCCAAGAACTCTGATGATCAGGAAATCCTTGTTCACCACCTGCCAGCTGTTATTACTCAGGGACATT
This sequence comes from Amblyraja radiata, assembly GCF_010909765.2. Taxonomy (NCBI): domain Eukaryota; kingdom Metazoa; phylum Chordata; class Chondrichthyes; order Rajiformes; family Rajidae; genus Amblyraja; species Amblyraja radiata. The sequence goes on along the minus strand of NC_045959.1, from coordinate 19,424,868 downwards.
AAAACAAATATTAACATTTAATGAAACAATTGAAAAATTAAAATTAAAGTTAAATCCTCCTTCAATAAAGGCCAACAGTTTGCTTTCCTTATCGTATGCTGTACTTAAATGTTCATTTTTCAGTGATTTCCTAAGGACATCCATCTAAACACCAACAATCGCTCTCTCAGTATTGGACCTTATCTATTTCCCATCAAGTGGATGATTTCACATTTTTTCAAGTCGTATTCCATCTGCCATATCCTCTTCAATTCAATTAGCTTATCTATGATCCCTTAAAGTTCCTTTGAGCCCTCTTTAGTACAATCAACAAACTACACTTTCAATGATATAAATGTAACAGCTGGAGCCTAGCCCTTATCGCTTTGGCACTCTACCAATCACAATCTCTAAAGGTAAAGATAGCCTGTTTGTTCTTATTCATTTTTTGGTCATGAAATAATAATAATAATAATAATAATAATATCTTTTATTGTCATTGCACGTCAGTGCAACGAGATTTAGTATGCAGCTCCAACCGATGTAAAAGAAAAGTAAAATAAATAAATAAGCTGTGTGTCGTGACCATCCGAGGGAGACAGTCCAGGGGGGATGGGGGGCACTCAGCAGGGCCGGTTCAGAGCCGCTATAGCTCTGGGAATAAAGCTGTTCCTGAGTCTGGAGGTTCGGGCGTAGAAGGCCTTGTAACGTCTGCCGGAGGGAAGTAGTTCGAACAGTCCGTTACAGGGGTGTGATGAGTCTTTATGGATGCTGACGGCCTTCCTGAGGCACCGTGTGTGGTAGATGCCCTCCAAGGCTGGTAGCTCTGTCCCAATGATCCTCTGCGCTCTGTGGACGACGCACTGAAGAGCTCTCCTCTCCGAACAATTCTTAGTTCTAACCAATATATTACTCAATATCTCATATGGTCTAATTTTGTTCAATAACATCTTGCATGGGACCTTATCAAAAGCTTTTAGAACATCTAAATGTATCACATTTATTGATAGTCATAATCTCAAAAACACTCTGAACCCACTGCTCAAATGCTGCTTTCTTTAATGACCATGTTTCCTCTGACTAACCTGATTATTATTTTTTAAGTGTTGTGTTACCATTTTCTCAATCGAGGTCCTCCCCAGTTTATAAACTCTTGACTTATGCACAGTCTGTGCATGCGATTGAGTGTTTGGGAGACGGTCAAGATTTGCCGGCTGCCGTAGAATTGCAGGCATCTTCTGTTCTGTGAGAATCCAGATACCAGATGCATTCCCACCTGTAAACATGCTCGGGACACAGGAATGGGACTCTGTTGTAATCTGGGAGGAACTGTATTCGATTCAAGTATTTTCCTTATTACTATGTGTATGAAGGAACTGCAGAAGCTGGTTTAAACCGAAGATAGACACAAAATGCTAGAGTAACTCAGTGGGACAGGCAGCATCTCAGGAGAGAAGGAATGGGTGACGATTTGGGTCGGGACCCTTCTTCAGAAGTCAGAAGTCAGAAGAAGGGTCTCGACTCGAAACGTCTCACATTCTTCGCTCCTGAGATGCAGCCTGCCCGCTGAGTTACTCCAGCATTTGGTGTTTATTTTCCTTATTTCTGATGCCAGGTCCATGCTTCCCCACTCAACCTGTTCATTAACAGCTAGGTTCAATTCGTTACCTAGTCTTTGAGAGCCATTCTAAAACCTACAGAGTAAGATGATCTTATATGTTTGAATAAGGTCTTCTTATTCTGTAGGTTTTAGAATGGTTTCCAAAGACTGGAAGATAGCAAATTTAACCTAACTATTAAAGAACAGATGGAGTGAGGAAGCAAGAAACTAAGTCCATTGAGTCTTTGTTGGTTGGCATTACATGGTAGATTAACAGAGTAGATGTTGATATGTTTCAATGAGTGTGAGAGTCACAGACAAGTTGATAAACAGCAAACACTGGGCTGATCATTTAAAACGGAGATGAATATGAATTTGTTTTCACACAAGGCAGTGAATCTTTGAAATTCTCTGCCATTGAGGTGGTGGAGGCAATGCATTGATATATGTAAGGTGGTGATAGATAAATATTTGATAGATCAACAAATTGAAGGTTATGGGGAACCGGTCCAGAAGAGTTGTTGCGGCCAGCATTGATCAGCTGTGATCAGATTGAATGGTGGGGCAGGATTGAGTGGCCTGATGTCACTCTCTGGCTCCAATTATCTTGTGTGCATTCTTCAGAACCACATCTTTCAAAATCTTGGAATGCAAGTCGTAGTGCCTCGGGACATTGGCTTTCCATTGCATTAATTTCAACAGTATTTTTTTAAACTATTGCTAATTTTCATTCAGCTGCTCGTGCAGCTGTTCACCTTTCTTTCTATGAGATTTTCTATGTTTTCTTTTATGATTACAATCACAATTTTTTTGTTTAATCTCTTTATTTCATATTCTTATTCATATCCCTCCCCCAACTGATCCGCAATTCCGTGTCCCTCACCATCTTCCAGTCCCGCCTCAAGATCCATCTCTTCACCTCTTCCTATCCTTAGCCCCACGTCCCCCTCCCTTTTCATCTGTGCATTAATTGCCTCATATTGTGTTTTGAATTGTATTCTGTCTTTACTTTGTGTACTAGTCATGTCTCTACTATTTATTTCATTCCCCTTACATGTTTTTCCTCTACCTGCTAAATTTGTCCTTGAGACTCTTGAAAGGCGCCCATAAATAAAATGTATTATTATTATTATTATTATTTATCCTGTCCTGGTTGCCAAGGAACTCACATGGCCTTACAATGAACATTTCCTTTTTACATTCAGTATTTATTTTATTTTCTTCACAAGATTACTTCCTTATTCTACTTTTCCCTTCCTTTTCTCCATTGAATTCTGAAATTTGCCCAGGTCAAAGGCTTACCATGTTTTTTTTGTAACTTTATAAGTATGTTTTCCTATAATCTAATACTATCTTTAACCTCTCACGTGAGCCATGACTCTAGACTACTTTTGCATGCCTTTTGCATGCCGTAAAAGTATATATTTATTTGCCATAAACTATGTATTCATTCTTTAATCATCATTGCTCACTTCGAGACATATCTATTAATGTAATTTTCCAGTTTACCTTTATAGGCTCAAAGATTTTGCAGATCAATCAATGGGGTCTTGGATTTTGTCCCAATTCTGACTACTTCCTCAGAAGTTCAAAAGCATGTCACTGAATATCCTAACAACCTTATACAGATGTACTGTAGAAAGTATCCTGACTGGTTGCATCATGGCCTGGTATGGCAATTCCAATACACAGCAACTAAAGAGGTTGTAGAGAGTGGTGGATGCAGCCTGGTCCACCACCATCGAAAGCATCTGCATGAGCAAGGATCCCCAAAATCTGGGCCACACTCTGTTGTCACCACTATTGTCAGGGAGGAAGAACAGAAGCCTGAAGTGTCACAGTTTCAGCTACTTCCCTCTAACCATCAGGTTCTTGAACGGATCAGCACAACACCAACTCTACCTTGGCAAGGGAACACCACAACCACCTCTTGCGATACTATTGTCTATTTTTGCACAGCTGCTTGTTTTTTTTGCCGTCTTTTTTTTATTTGTACGGTCTTGCAGATTTTAAGTTTAATCACTACATAATTTATGTTTAATTTGTGGTTTTATGTGCTGTTCGAATCTATGTGCCTGTGATGCTGCTGTAAGCAGGGTTTTCAATATGCCTGCACCTCACTATGTGTTTATGACAATAAACTTGACTTGACTTGATAGAGGAGATGGTTTAAAGAGTTCATCAACAGAGCACCAGACGTGTTCCGCTCTTTGAACTTGTCAATGAGTCTAACCTCTGTGTCTGACCATGCATGTGTAGAAGTCTTGTATTTACCTTGTTTCCCGTGCCTGCATGCAGACATAATCTCTGGCAAATGTCAACGTGCGTTTCGCCTTAATAGTCCCAATAATAACATGCAATGTGCAAAGATGCTCAAGAGAGGGCACAATTTACCAAGAAATAGCAGTGAGAAATCACAATGCATGTATTTGTACAGGCAAGTTAGTTTGATACTTTTCCTAATTAATTTCATCCACTGCATTGAATTGAAGCAAAAATCGAATGTAACAATATTACACATCAAATCCTTTATTTAACCCCCTCCACTTTCATTGTAATATGTGAAAAGTTTAAAAGAAAAGGGAATGTAGTCATCATGAAACATGCAAAACTACTGCAGGAGGAACGTAATGGGCCAGGCATGGTGGGAAATGAACGGATGCGGATTATCCTCAGTCTCAACAAGGATCCTAACCCGAAACCCATTGAAACATATAAGATTGTTAAGGGCTTGGACACGCTAGAGGCAGGAAACATGTTCCCGATGTTGGGTGAGACCAGAACCAGGGGCCACAGTTTAAGAATAAGGAGTAAGCCATTTAGAACGGAGACGAGGAAACACTTTTTCTCACAAAGGGTGGTGAGTCTGTGGAATTCTCTGCCTCAGAGGGCGGTGGAGGCAGGTTCTCTGGATGCTTTCAAGAGAGAGTTAGATAGGGCTCTTAATATGGGGATATGGGGAGAAGGCAGGAACGGGGTACTGATTGGGGATGATCAGCCATGATCACATTGAATGGCGGTGCTGGCTCGAAGGGCCGAATGGCCTACTCCTGCACCTATTGTCTATTGTCTATTGTCTATTGAAAGAAGGACTGTCCTTTTCCCTCCACAGGTGCTGCCTGATTTGCTGAGATCCTGCAGCAGTTTGTCTTTTCCTCAAGATTCCTGTGTCTACAGTCTCTTGCTTCTCCAATCTTAAGTGGTTTTATGAAATGAAGTGGAACTGGATTTAGCCTTGCAATTTGCTATTCCTGTATCCACTTGTGTTTGATTTTTTTTCTGGTATTGTATGTCAAAAAATTGAAGGTCCTATTCATTTGAAAAGGAAAACATACAGTAAAGCAGGTGTAGTGGTGCACAATTCAGCCAATTGTGCTGAGTGGTGAAGACTGAAAGGACCATATTCATTATATAATACAATACCATAGTTTACAACTGCAACATTGATTATAAATCCCGGTGCTACACTTTAACACACCGTCCAGAAGTGCATAAATACATGTGCTGCCCAATGCTGAAGGGATGTCATTTCGCTCACTTTTATAACATTAAATGAAATAAAGGGATTAGGAACATTGACTAGGTTATATATATTGTATTTATTAATATTGTCCATAATAGTGAGTATCAATAGGAAGGCAATATTTGCCATTCTTCCCTAATTGCCCTAGAACTGAATGGTTTGCTTAATCATTTTAAAGCATGGTTGAAACCAAGTCATTACCTCCATGGGCAAGTGGACCAGCTATGATGAGAGCAAGATATTCTACAGTAGACAAAAGTGCTGGAGAAACTCAGCGGGTGTAGCAGCATCTATGCAGTGATGGAAATAGGCAACTTTTTTTTTTGAAACGTTGAAGGGTTTCGACCCGAAACTTTGCCTATTTCTTTCGCTCCATAGATGCTGCTGCACCCACTGAGTTTCTCCAGCACTTTTGTCTACCTTCGATTTTCCAGCATCTGTAGTTCCTTCTCAAACAAGATATTCTACAGTATTGCTTATAAGGAAATTTCACTTAAAATCAGATTATTTACATTTTAATTCCAATGCTATGTAAAACTTCAAGCCCACCAGAACACACCTTGCAAGCACAATTGTCTGAATCCAATGATTCCCATCAGCAAATGTCTAGCATTCCACTGTTTGAAATTGTAATGCTGTTTAATGTAACATAGACACTGATAAGGGATCACAAGGAACCCACCTCTTAAACACTCTATGCTTACTCTGCTAATTTAAATTTTTGAGCAGCAATTATTATGTAGGACTGTGGAGCACAAATGATTATGTAGGACTTTAGATATGCAAATACCTGCATTAGGTGCAGTGTATCATTCAAAGAAAGCTGAATTTCCAGGTAAGCTAGCTTTTGTAGACCTGTTTGTGATGCACTTTTTGAAACAGCTAAGCCTCTGTATTGAATCATCCAATAATGATTTCTAAATCAAATTTTTGCAAAGATTTGACTGATAACTTTGCAGACGTTTTTCCAAGTGAACTTTATAAACTTATCAAGTTGAAGAATGGAATATTTTTTTCAGCATACTAACACAGACGAGCCATAGGAAAGTTTATATGAAGACATACCTCCATCTAAATTGCCTCAGAAATGGGACATTGCTTGCTCCCTGACATTTTGTTTCACAACATTGCTTTAGCTAATGTATGGTGAACTCTTCTTCCAGACTTAATGGCAGTCTAGAATCGCCTCTATCACACCAACATGATACGTCAATTTCACATACCAGCTGGCATGCTGCATTTCACATTGTTTGTGGTAATATTATGAGTATATTTGCCCAGCACGACTCAAATTCATGCAATTCTAGTGCGCTGGAATGACAGGACATACACCAGAACAGGCAGGTGACCCTGGAGAGACCACATGTTACTTCACCATGTTATGAAGTGTAGATCCAGTGTTCCAAATTAAATCCCATAGATACTTTGAAACTATGCTACCTTAAAAATGCCAAATTATGACTGACAACAATTCAGAAATAGATTATTTCAAATCTTTAATATCCCAATAACTTGCAGAAAGAGAAGGCTTTTATCAAACCTCCCTAGCATGGATTGAATGTCAGCATCTAAATGGAAAGTATGATCGCAAAATCGGATTGAGCTGCCTAATCCTTCCTGTTGCCACCTAGTTAAGAACTGAAAAGAACCAACTGTCCACATTTGGTGACATTATAAATACTATAAAAACTTGCATTTCCACAGATAGACCTCTTAAGGTTAAAATATTTGCATTTCTGGGTGTTATTCACCTCCATTCAGAATGACCCAAAGCAATTTATAGCTGCATAAATAGATCATTCAGCCCGTAGCATCCATGCTGACCTTCATACACCCATCTACACGCATCCCATATTTCCCTTTCTCATGAACGACAATTCCAATCAATGATTCTCCTGAAGCTTGTGTACACTATAACATTTACTGAAAACTAACATCCAGGTTCAGAAACAGCTTCTTCCCTACAGCCATCGGGCTATTAAACACTACAACCTCAAATAAGCTGTGAACTACAATAGACTATTATTATTATTGCACTACTATTGTTTGTTTTTTGAGTATGTGTCAGTATTTGCATACATACACACTGAACTTTTTTTTCTCTCGTTTATCATATTGTTTACAGTGTACTATGTTTACATAGTCTGTTGTGCTGCAGCAAGTATGAATTTAATTGTTCTATGTGGGACATATGACAATAAAACACTCTTGACTCTCTCTTGATTCTTGACCCTATGGCCAATTTTTACGGAAGCTAATTTACCGGCATATTTTGTGAGAGGAAATCAGAGCATCTGGAGGAAATCCATTGCAGTCACAGGAAAGTGTTCAAATTGCACATAGACAGCACTGGAGGTCATGATCAAACCCAGGTCACCGGAGGTGTGGGGCAACAACATTAACAGCTATGCCATTGTGCATCCCCATGCGGTGGTCAATTTCACAAGCTTCCACAAAGAGCTAAGTCACTACATGCAGGTTTTATGTTGGAATGATATTGAATGAGGTGTAAATACTGAACCAGGATATGGTGAAAGCTCTGCTTCCCCGCTTTGAACTAGTGGCCAAGTATCTGCTTAAGGGCCCTTGGTTTGGCATCCACACTGAAAGTTGATATCTCCGACAGTCTTCTTCTGATCGAGTCCACACACAAGATTAGAAGTTGTTCAGACAGAGCTGAACACACTTCTAGGCATCTGCATACAATGGTGTCTCTTGCGCTTCTTGTGCTTGGTGGTGGAATGATTGGTGGAACCAGGGCCGCGACGTGAATGCTCTTTCCTTGACCCCGTCTCCAACAGTGCACCACATTCACAGCAATACATGTAATTTGTGCTTGTTTTCTAGAGTATGACCTAAGCTAGCAACACAGTCTGGTTCAGAACCGAGAGTGCTTGCTGAGTGCCAGCCCTAAGCCAGCAGTTTGGGAATGCAAACTCTACTGATGTTTTCAAGAGAGAGTTAGATATAGCACTTGGGGCTAACGGGATCAAGGGATATGGGAAAAAAAACAGGAACGGAGTACTGATTTTTGATGATCAGTCATGATCATATTGAATGGCGGTGCTGGCTCAGAGGGCCGAATGGCCTTCTCCTGCACCTATTTTCTATGTTTCGATGTTTCTACTCCAGATACTTAAACACACATCTTATCATTAAATACAACACTATTAGAAATACTATCTTTGAGGCCCTTTGCATCTATCTCAGGCATATGTTTGTGGAAAAGTCCATGGCTTCAATTGAAGGTAGACCTAGGATATTTTCCAAACGAGAATTTATTTCTCAACCAGATTCACCTGAGAAATAAATTGTCTATTCATTTTTCTGTTTGCAAATTGGTGGCTTCGCCTGCTTACTTTACAACAGTATCTACGCTTCAGTAAAATATTTGATTGGTTGTTGACTGATATTTTGACATAGAATTATTAACAATCCAATTTAATTGCTGATTATGTATTTGCAAGGACCTCCTAAATCTACTTCACCAAGATGTCATCGCAACAAACAAAAAAGCTGAGACTACAAGGGAAAAAAATCTTGAGAAAAGGAAAATAATACTTACTCAAATAAATTGAATTTCTTTTATGATTGCCAGAGAATGTGCATTTATTTGACAAAGGATTAATGTTTGTATAGATTGCTGCAGTGTAATTCAAAGAATGGAAGATTTCGCAATAGTTGTATAAGTTGTATAAGTTGCAACAGAGATTTTAAATTTACAAGGGTTACATCTTGCAGGTATTGTAGTGTCATTAATCTGGACTGCCAGATGCAATAGGAATTGAAATTATGTCCTTTATAACAAGAGGAATCGAATATAGGAGCAACGAGGTCCTTCTGCAGTTGTACAGAGCCCAAGTGAGACCACACCTGGAGTATCGTGCGCAGTTTTGGTCCCCTAATTTGAGGAAGGACATTCTTGCTATTGAGGGAGTGCAGCGTAGGTTTACAAGGTTAATTCCCGGGATGGCGGGACCATCATATGCTGAGAGAATAGACCAGCTGGGCTTGTACACTCTGGAGTTTAGAAGAATGAGAGGGAGTCTCATTGAAACATATAAGATTGTTAAGGGTTTGGACACGCTAGAGGCAGGAAACATGTTCCCGATGTTGGGGCAGTCCAGAACCAGGGGCTACAGTTTAAGAATAAGGAGTAAGCCATTTAGAACGGAGATGAGGAAACACTTTTTCTCACAGAGATTTGTGAGTCTGTGGAATTCTCTGCCTCAGAGGGCGGTGGAAGTAGGTTCTCTGGATGCTTTCAAGAGAGAGCTAGATAGGGCTCTTAAAAATAGCGGAGTCGGGATATGGGGAGAAGGCAGGAACGGGGTACTGATTGGGGATGATCAGCCATGATCGTATTGAATGGCGGTGCTGGCTCGAAGGGCTACTCCAGCACCTATTGTCTATTGTCTATTGAAATTAGCACATGGAAGATTTTGTTTATTTCACTCATTTCTGCCGATTTTGATCTTTCTTCCTGCATAAATGCTGAGGATTCAAAATAATTTTATAATTGACTGTCTAGTTGGTAAGCTGGCATCACCACAAAAAAGAATCACAGTGTTAATAACCAAACGCTTGGCTTACCTTAGCTTATTTTCTCATATTAATAAATGAACAATGGGTGCTTTTCATAACAATTCATTCAACAACATTACACACCGATGACGTGGCAATAAATTATATTGTATGTTATGCCACTTTTATTATACAATATTGTTGTCTTCATTACATTTAATTATTTTTCTCCCAATTGGAACTTTCTATGGCAGTTGTAGAAAGTACTCTGCAAGCCCCCCCCCCCCCAACCCCCCCTGCCCCCGCCTCACAATTCCAGTGATCTGTTTTTGTTCTTGACCTCCAATGCTGTCTGTGTGAAGTTTGCTATTTCTCTGGATGACCAAGTGGGTTTCCTTCAGATACAATGAATTTCTCCCATGTCCCGAATTAAATGGTTGCTGTAAATTGTCCCTTGTGGTGTGGATGAGTGTAGAACCTGGGGGATGTTAATGGGAATCAAGGGGAGAATAAAGTTAAGATATGTGTATGATTATTGTAAATGGGTGTTTGATGGTCAGGGTAGACCACAGAGACTGTTTCCAAGCCCAATGACCATGTGATCTCCAAGAGGCTAGCTTACAAAAACGATTTGGGTTCAGAATATAATTTAACCATTCACTTTAACAAAATCTATTGATCTCAATATTCACTTTCCCCTTTCCAGCGCCTTCTTGGTCAGGTTAATTTTCTATGACTATTAGCCATGATGTTGGTCACTAAGTTAACTGATCAGCCAATCATAGACAACAAACTAGGGTGCACAGAGCCCCTAATGTAATTTAATCATTATACTGAGAGATAATTAAAAATAATTTAATTATAAAATTAGGAGATGATAAATGGTCATAGTTTTTGTTTTAAAATCTTACAAATTTTGAAATATTTAAACGAAGGAATTACAGTCCACACATGTAAAATTAGTTGCTTCAAGACAATTAGCTTTCTCAGCTGCAATTATGGCTTTGCATGCAATTAAGAATCACTTAGAGCTCATGTAACAGTGTAACATTTTCTGACCATGTCTGGCCATGTCACAATGGGGCCACTTCATAAATAACTATATTTCATGTCATTTCAAACAATTTTCCTTAATTGTGATTGAAAATGCTGCCAGCAGCTGTGAAGCGTCAAAGAAATGCGAAGAGAAACTTTGGGATTTCTGTGTTGTTACGCATGCTGGAAATCCTGCAGTTGGCATACATCTCCCAGAGTGAAGTTGGCAAAATCATCACATTTGTTTATGACTCTCACTTTATTATATGCTTGCCAATATCCAAGTACTCAATTTAATTTGAAAGAATTTTAATTTCAAACAGAATTTAGGTCTGTTTTATGGTTGTTTTGAAGTTGTTTTTAAAGTTCCAATTGACTGCTATCATAAATAGGACATTCTGTTTGCAACCAACTCACTTGCCATTAATTTTAGATTTATTTTACACTGTGAGAGGCACCATCATCAGTTGAAAATAGTTATGCCCCTGTCCCACTTAGGAAACCTGAACGGAAACCTCTGGAGACTTTGTGCCCCACCCAAGGTTTCCCTGTGGTTCCCGGAGGTTCCTGGAGGTTTTTGTCAGTCTCCCTACCTGCTTCCGCTACCTGCAACCTCCGGCAACCACCTGCAACCTCCGGGAACCACACGGAAACCTTGGGTGGGGCGCAAAATCTCCAGAGGTTTCCGTTCAGGTTTCCTAAGTGGGACAGGGGCATTACTGTGTTGGTAGCATTGGTGAACTGCAGAATAATGTTTTCAGGCTCTGGAAACCTACTGTACATATTGAATTTGAAGATTGCAAAAGGTGTAAAAACCTATGCAAATTTGGTCCAGGTAGCCTTACGAAGTCACCTGAAGCAAATGCAGTGGCCATGTATGTGAAAGCCTCTATCTTCATCTAATGTTATAGTTTAAGATCTGTTTAACTCAATTTCAGACACAATTATAATACATTGCACATTATAAGCCCCATCTTATTGTAGCAGACTGTTCCCTCGAATCCCTGGTTCCAGAAATTCTATTACCTTTGTGCTACTGGAAGCCATTCAGAAACAACTTGAAAGTATTTTATTGCTACTCTTGCCACTGTAATTTATTAAATTATTACATGATAACTTAATTGTTATTCCACTCAGAATAACAGTCAATTTAAAAGGAATGTTTCTATGTTTCTATGTTTCTATGAATAGACTATGTTAAAATCCAGGTTTAAGTTCTGCCGACATTGTTGACAATGTTTGACCATTGTTGAACCTGAAGCAGTTCTCAACAGCAATAATGTAACTCTAGGTAGGTGGGCTGCTCTCTCTCTCTCTCCAGACTAAGCAACACAAAGAAGCAGCATTTGTGGGAGGGAAAGTAGTGATATCGCCAAGCTACACACGAAAACATTCAGCAACCTCTAGCATTTGCTGTCAATGTAATCCTGCTCCTCCACAAGAAGCATTGTTGTAGTTTTCATCATACATATTGGAGGGCGGTTGAAGGAGGAGCAAGAGGAAAATGGGATTCATATAGATGAGTGCTTGATGTTCAACGTGGACCAGATAGGCCCGATTCCATGCTGGATTAGATAATGAGCCTAAAATAAAAATATATTCAATGAGCTGATGTAACTCCAACTATTTATCTGCTATTTACCCTTTGTAAACATTGTGAAGCCTTGTTGAATGATGAGTAACTGAGCATTCTGAAACATAATGACTACTAAACAATTTCTCAGTCTCTGAAAAACTAAGTTACTATCTGTAAATTGCCATGCCCTTGACAACTTTTCAAAATTCTATTATCATGATCACGATATTTTCACAGCATTTCAGCCTCCACTATTCACATTTTTAACTTTAATTCTATATTTCACTTCATATTGCACATTATTTAAAAAAGTGGTATAACTGAAGCTTTTTACATCCTTATTTGCCGTCTGCGAGCGGAGAATTATCATTGGTCGCAGAGCCAGCATGGTAGCTCACTGCTGTTGGATGTCAGGGAATCCCTCTGTAGCCTGTGCCTGAATAGTAATCTCATCAGGAACAGGGAAATCAATGCTGCCGAGGCACCTTAATTTTTATGGCCAGGTTTCGTTGACACAGCATTAACCCAGCACTGGGTCAAACTGAGATTAAGCAGTGCATAGGGAGTTCATTGAACCTCCTGGGTCCTGGCCAACTTGAAACAGAGTTTATATAAATGCATTGGGAGAAGGCCTGGCTTCTCATATGTAATATATTGCAAATATACTGCATGAAAACAGAGCTCCTTGGCTGTGAGAGTTGAATTTATAGCCAGGCATTATAAATAAAAGGCTGCTGGGTGAAAATTGATACTGTAACTTCTGACATCAGTAGCTACTGTATAACTAGCCTCGGGGTTTCTGACATCACCAGGTCCTTGTGATTGAGTTACACTGTTTTAATAAATACGAGTTACTTTATCTCTTTGCATTTTCTGAAAATTATATCCCATAATCCGTGGAGTCATTGGTTAGATCATATAAATTACGTTTCTGTAAATTTCCCCTCTCTGACACTAGATACGTATCATCCTTTTACACCTATACCAGTATACACACACACACTTTCAGTCAATATCAGATATGATGATTAAATCTCTGCAAAGGAAATGGAAATATGTTGGGGGTGGGAGTGTGGGTGGATTGGGCAGGAAACATACCTATATGTTGGTGATTAATTATAGGCATGCATTTCAACAAATCTATTTGTGGGGTGCATCTATAGAATCTGGGATTGCAGACACTAAATCAAGACTTGCATGAGCCTTGATGGTAAAAATCTGAAGATAGTCAGGTGGACACTGAAAAACAAGGGTTAGTGGCAGAAATGTAGCTCATAAGTGAAGTTATCTTGTAATAGGGTAGGTGTCTTCTAGGTTTGGTTCTTGTAATGAGTGCTGCATTGAATTGACTCTAATTCACCAATGCTCTTAATTTGAATTTCTTCATTTCGAAGTCAATTTCCATTTGTTTAGACCTATTGCGTATTTTGCATATTGACGCTCTTCCCTATTCTATCAACATTTTTTCTTCCTGTGTCTTGGGATGCCTCTTGCAGGTCTTGGAGCATAAAGGATGGGAGGGGACAAATGCTGCCCAGTAGACCCTTTGCTCTGTCTCTCGCCGATGGATGTTGCATGGTGAGCTGAGGAAATAATTCAAGCTTGTGTTCAAATCTTTCTTGAAGAAATGCAATATCCCCACTAATTCCGAAAAAAACCTCTTGCCCAAGGCCACTTAAAGTGTGAAGGTGCATTTGAGATGGTTCAGGAAGGTCAAAACCATGCATCAGATGCACAGAAACCTAGCACAAGGATTGCACCGCCTCACAAACTTGGAATCCACCCATTCCATCACCTGCCTTGAAGTTAGACAAATGCTGATCTATGTAGAAGCTTAAAAGAGAGTCCTTTCAGACTGAAGGAGGGTCTCGACCAGAAATGTCACCTATTTCTTTTCTTCAGAGATGCTGCCTGACCCGCTGAGTTACTTCAGCATTTTGTGTCTATCTTTAGAGTAAATCAGCATCTGCAGTTCCTTACTACACATTTTGCCATCACTTACCACGTTAGTGGAAGAGTCTGCAGTTCCCACAGTATCCTTACTATCCACAGAGCCTGATTTCCAACAGACTTCTTCAATCCCAAAGGGCATCCTAAAAAGAAGGGTGGGTGTTTTTCTACATTATTATTGAGTTGATGTTCTTGTGCTCAGACTGAAATCTTATGGTTACGCTTGTGTTGCTCTTTGTGTGGACTTCATGGGACTGCATTGGAAACAGTTCATCAGACCAGCACAACAACGCATACACTGTAAAAAACACCCATCCTCTTACTGGGCACCTTTCACTCCTCTACAGTCCTTGCCTTTTGGTACAGCTAGCAGCTTCACTGTCTTGGGGTTAAACTAGTGAGGGCGATGTCGGGTTCCTTGCCATAAGGTATGCCCCTGTCCCACTTAGGAAACCTGAACGGAAACCTCTGGAGACTTTGCGCCCCACCCAAGGTTTCCGTGCGGTTCCCGGAGGTTTTTGACAGTCTCCCTACCTGCTTCCACTACCTGCATCCTCCGGCAACCACCTGCAACCTCCGGGAACCTCACGGAAACCTTGGGTGGGGCGCAAAGTCTCCAGAGTATTATAGACTCCGAAATTTCCAGGCGTTCAGACAATGTTTGTTTGCCTCTTTCAGGGCTCAGCGGGATTAATGACTTGGCCGATTCGGTTCCATTACCGGCGTGTCAAAGTAGCTCATTTGACTAACGTTGGTTAATTAAAATCACGAAGCATTAAAGCAAGAAGAGGAACTGAGAGCCGGTCTCGAGTTTTCACACTGCGTTCATCCGCTGTATATTTTGCCTTGGATTCCAATGTATTAAATGTTCCCTAAAATGTACGAAGTTCTGATTGTCAGCATGTTTTCATCTGTGGTATGTGTGTGCTTTCCACACTGCAGCGATGAATTCACTGCTAAAAAAATACTTTACTCGCTACATGGATCGCGAAATGTTCTGTGTATGTCTGAGGACGTTATCGAATGGAAAGCGATATTTCATCATTTGGAATGGTTTTCGCTGCACCATGCCTTCCCGCGGCCCAACTCAAAATAAAATTGACGCGTCCTTCATTGCCTGTCAGTCCCAGCGTCCTCGCCGAAGAAACCCAATCTTATTTTTTTACCTCTCAGAAAGAGCCCCCCCCCCCACCCCGACTTATGAATGTCGCTTTATTCAGACGCTTCGTGTACATTTTTACAAGCGGCAACAGCTGTAAGTGCTTTCCATTGTGGCAGATGTGTGGCAGAATGGGGCGGAAGGACTCGTCAAACTCGGGGAACATCTTGAATTGCTCCTCCATCCTCCATCCCCCATCCTCTCACCTCCACGCACAGCACCTAACAGGGTCAATCTACCCCAGAAGACTTAATGCTAATAGATTCGTTCTCTGCCGCCTCCGTTGCACCTTTTGCGATGTATGCTCGCCTACATGTAAACGCGCACCTGTGATCAAAAGCCAAGGTGACTACCGACACATGCATTGAAAGGCACAGTCGGTATTGTACAGAAATGTTACTTGGCAGATTGACGAGGAGTACGCGCATATTTGGTTAATGAATAGAGAGGTGTTTGCACGTTAGACTCATGAGTGATGCTCACTTGCAAAGAACATGCCAACATGCATAGACACATTTAGGTATGTCCCTTCCCGCACAATATGGAATTGTACTTGTTTTATTTGGGTAAAAAGTCGCTCATCACTGATATCACATAAAGTATATCAGAGGGATTAAGATGCTGTTGCCGAGCTGATGCAAAAGTAGTGCTCCATTGGTGAAAACAAATATTCACTACATTCGACTACAGTAACAATCTAGTTTTCGCTATTTTGCTTAAATATATTTAGAATCTACGCGTTGATACACGTTCCGCCTTATTAAACAGTACTCGACAATGAAGGACCAAATTAACGCGGTGTGAAGATGCATCTTTCCAACATCTACTCCCATCCACCAACAGGATTGTCAAATCTGTTAAATGGGAAAAGCTTTACAGAAATTACTACACTGATTTTAAATGCTTTCTTAATACACACATTAATGTACATAAAACAAAAGACGCGAAGTGCTGGAGTCAGCGGGTCAGGCAGCATCTCTGGAAGGTTTGATAGGCAACTTTTCGGATCGGGACCCTTGTCTGAAGAAGGGTCTCGACCTGAAACGTCGCCTAGTTATATCAGTCAAAGATGCTGCTTGACCCGCTGAATTACTCCAATACTTTTGATCTTTTTTTTTGTAAACCAGCACCTGCAGTTCCTTGTGTCTTCACTTAACTAGACAATATTCTAAAGTATTCCTTTGGAAATGGCGCTCTGCACCGGCGCGAACTACAACGAATATCTTCGGTATCATACATTTGACGAAGTTTCCCACCTAGTTATATTTTGATCATTAGCTTCCCACACGGTTAAAGAATATCACGTCAATGTCATGCTCTGAGACTACAATGGATGATTGGAACGGCAGATAGCAAGTGCTCGGTTGCATATCCATATTTATTCGATGTATTCTGAGAACAGGGCTATTACAATTACTGTGTAATACCTTCATCTCAAGGAATGTATTGAGCTGCACCTATATTTTGAGTTCGCTGGCCGTTTTACGATCCAAAGAATATTTCCCCAAACATAGTCAGAAATAGTGACTCGCAAGGCCTCGGGGGGGGGGGGGGGGGGGGGGGGGGGGATTTGGTCCTCGACGCGGTAACTTCGTGACTGAAGTATCGAAATATCTAACTTCTAATCGGCGTTGAAGCACTAATTTAAGTAACTTCGGGGCATTTCGGGGAATGTACCGCGATGGAGAGCCTCACTGCGGAGAATATTCGAAGAATTTTCACAAAACTCGCTGCGTAAACGAACGCATTGTTTTGGAGACGAGTTGGTCATATGTGATATTCCTTGAACCCTCACACTTCTTCGAATTTGCATCAACTAAATAGTAAACAGCACAGAAGGGGCGGGGGGGGGGGGGGGGGGGGGGGGAGGGGTTGAGAGAAGTGCTCATCAAAATACAATCCTTAATGAACTGGTTGCGTCCTAAAGTGGGTGTTGTGGAAAGGTAGATCCGGAATCACAACTGTCAATTTGACTTATCAGAAATGTGTAATTTATCACTGCACATATACAGTGCAAAAATATTAGGTGTGACATGTTAGTGTAAGGAGGTTCACCAGTTCCAGTGAGAATTCGCAATGCTGGCTAAAGATAGTTTAAGCATTCAGTTGCTAAATGCGTCAATGTAGGAATTTATTCGTGAATAAAGTCCGCACAGACTTGTTTTCCGAGTTCAGGTTTGCATTCTGTAATTGCTGCCGCGTACGTTTGAAACAAAACTGGGGAAACAGCAGTTACCTTTATTTGAGTAGT
The DNA here is from genome assembly GCF_010909765.2 of Amblyraja radiata. Lineage (NCBI taxonomy): Eukaryota > Metazoa > Chordata > Chondrichthyes > Rajiformes > Rajidae > Amblyraja > Amblyraja radiata. The sequence continues at coordinate 19,407,271 of NC_045959.1, read as the reverse complement.
TTTAGGAAAAAAAGAATCCTGTTGTGCTCTAACGAAGTTTAATCCAGTATTCACCCCCAAAAAATAATAACGGCAGCAATAAAGCATTGCGAAGAAAAACACGGCGCATTTTCCGATAATGTCATTGAATGGAAGGAAGGCTTCAAAATGACATTTACATTATTTTTATACTTAACTAATAAACAATTGCCAGAATTTGCTTCTTGAAAAAATAACTGCAAATCTGACCAGGGAATCCAAACATGCTCTCCCCCTCTCCCACCCGGACTTGGTGACACAGAGGAACACAATAATATTGCACCAAGTTATTAAGTATTATAGCTCCATAATGGCGCGGACATTTATACCCGTGTGTAATTAAAAGCTCCAGCATACTTTTATGCACTTCATACATTCAGAAGAACCAACATATTTGGAACTTCCTACACAGTTGATGTAGCCAACTGTACCAGGGCAACTAGTTGTCAATGTCTTGCGTTGCTGCAGAAAGTTTCTTGTTCAATCGCAAACTTTGAACAAGCTGGCCAGAATCAACCAGGAACATGGAAAAGGCGCCGGTAATAAAATGTAAACAACGATTCGCTTCCCTGCTTCTTGTTCTCCCACTCTAAACGCTAACAGAATAAATTGATGGCAGCATTGTAATTAATTTGTGAGGTGTACTAATTCTGGTAACTTGAACCGGCCGGTATAATCTTTCTAAGTGCTGGCAGCTCCGGTGGGGATTCGCACATTTCATGCTTCATTACTCAAGTCAAGCACCTCCTTCTCAGTATATAACCTGCTTGCACGCTGCCCTCTGAAATTAGAAGAAGCGAAATTATCATTCAGTAACGACAAATTATAACTTTTTTCATGACCAGATTTTCGGAAAACAAATGTCATTATTTATAGCACCCGGAAATTCTTTAATTTCAAAGTTGCTATCAGCGTGGTTGTTGCAATCGTACAGTTCAATGGTCGGGAATATATATTGTGGTCATCTACGAAATGCTTAGCAATATTCGCTTACACGCACCACCAGTATACCAGAGAAAGAATTTGATCAATTATTGCCGTTAAAAGTTTATTTCACTGGCTAAATACAGGCCAGTCGTTGCCTGCCAGTTGTATTAAACACGCTGAGACCAAATTAAAGATATATCTATTTAATCCATAGGTGTATTTGTACTTGGAAATAGTTTAGAATAGAATGATAAACTTCAATGAACTAATATGTTAGTCCTGTAAAACAATGCAAGGGTATGGGGCACTGTGGCATTTTACAAGACACGTGTGCAATGCACACGATTTCTGTGTGAGCTAGAAGTTACATGACATGTTAAAAATTCTGCATTTAATAGTCCTTGGCATCCATCAAGTTGAGTGGACATCAAACATAGGTTCAAGTGGGTGCACGAAGTAGTCATAATCAAACTATTATGTATTATAGTGGTGTTTGGCTAATCTGCGCGCGTAATCTATGAGCGCCAACGCGCAATATGTTATCTTGCAAAAGCATACATTTGAAATAAAGTACAAGACTAACATAATTACAAAGCGTAAAGAGGACACACGTGAATATAAGACACACGTGAAGGGGAAGACTGTACCGTGGAAGATGGTAGTCATGCCATTAAATAAATTACCCGCATACTGAAACAACTTTGAAGGGGCGTGAGACTGCGTTATCTGAGAACAGAGAAGGATAAGTACATATTCACAACCGGAGATATGGCAAAGATATACAGAAATGTTGTATGTATCAAACGCCTCTGTCGACTTGTTGTATTTCTTTAACAGACTGACACCGTGCGATGAAGTGTAACTGACACTGAAGGGAAATCTTAGGAGAGCTAATAGACTTTGCAACAAGCCATTCACCCAGCATAAGCGGGCTATGGAATAAATATGTTCGTATTATAGGGCTAACAGAAGGAATTTCTTTTATTTTAAAGCTGGAAAATAACAAAACAAAAATGCTGATGTTGTAAAGTCACAAATGCGCCCACTAGTCCTAATTAGATTAAGTGATTAAGGAATGGCTTCATTTTAATAGCCTGAGAATCACGATATGACACTCAGCCAGGTAGAGAATATTTTTGTAAGGTGGTCATTAATATACTAGTAAGTAGATTTACTTTATTTAAAAAATACAAAAACAATTAGTGAACCATGAGATTGGCACAGAATAGTTGTAAAGTTAATGTAAGAGAACACCTGCCACCATTAACACTATGGCTACGGTAGAACCGACAGCAAGGTGAAATAAATAATTCAGCTATATTCTTTTTTAATTAATACTATTTTCTCTATAATCATATGCCGCTTATGTATTACCTATAACACGGGGTTAAAATAATAGTTTCAATTTCTTTATTCGATTGGCTACTATTTGCTCCAAACCGCGCCTCGGATCTTTTACATACAATTGGGTCCCACAGTGAAACCATCTTGATGTTTTAAATGCTGTTTACATTTTGACGGGGCACTTTTAGAAATAATGACATCAATAAATCTAAGCGCAATATTGACGAACAATAATAATTCACATAATATAAAGAACAAACAGCAAACTCCGACGCCAACGCTAAGATACAAGATAGGGTTCACTCTAGTTGGAATGTAGAGGGGACGCGACAAATCGAAGTGGATCTTTATGCTGCACACAGGTCCCCTTTGTTATGTATGTACGGCCTAACACAAGATCGAAAAGGGAGCGAAGAGGAAGAGAGCGAAAAATAAAACGCTCCAACCACTTGTTGGTCAATTCCTTCCCCTGTCTGTTTTCTGTTCATTCTTGGCAACTTTTGCAACTTCTAGATAAGCTTTGAATCTGTTCTACCCGATACCTTTCCCTCCCCCATCATCCAAAAGAGACTTTGCAGCATTCCCAGTAATTGCAGATGACTTTTGCAGGTAACATTAAACTCCCTCAAATTCATTGCAACAGAGTTCCTGCAGTCATGAATAGGTGTGTGTGTGTGTGTGTGTGTGTGTGTGTGTGTGTGTGTGTGTGTGTGTGTGTGTGTGTGTGTGTGTGTGTGTGTGTGTGTGTGTGTGTGTGTGTGTGTGTGTGTGTGTGTGTGTGTGTGTGTGTGCGTGTGCGTGGGTCAGGATGAGATCTGGAAACTGATGGAAGGTCTGGCTGCAGAGGTACATATCTGTTGTAAATCCATCAGTGCTGAGACAGGCTGTTAGATTCTGACATTCCTGGCGTGTACGCAGGCGCAGGCAGGTGGCACCCAGACCAGGTGAGATGATTCTGTAGAGGTAAAAAGAGAAATTACTCAACAGTTCGCAGATCAGTTGACGCCACCACGGACATCTCCAGGCAATATGTCGATACTGGGCAAAATGAGCGACTGGCAGGTATGAGGAAAAACATATTAACTACACAGCTTCAACATCACAACCTGTGTTTCACTAGTTGCTGAAAGTTGTTCTTTAAGCAGTACCTCATATTCTATTGCGCGCACACGTACAATTAATAAATCCGAACATTTGGGACGAAGAATTAGCAACTTGAAGTGCTTAAGTCCAAACTTTTTTTTACCAGTACTTGTCTTTACCTGGTTAACGTTAGCGAGATAAACTTGTAATTACTCTGGTTGAATGAAAGGAGGATTTAATTATTGCCAACAGCTCTAGTCAGATAAAAATCATCTACGTTTTATATACATGATCAGTCTATTTTTTGTTCCTCTGGGCTATGAAAACCTTTCTTTAGTAATGTGTTATAACCCCCTTTCCCTTTGTCTTCTGTGTTTTTTGCATTAAATTTGTAGTCAGTTTACAATCGATGGAGTTCCCCAGATTTTTAGAAAACGCACCATCAGAGCCATGGTCACTTTACAACTTTCAGCAAATTACTGTGCGATTAGAAACCAAGAAAGAGTAGAGGTTATTTCAACATTTCACCTCAATGCTTGTTTCATTTGTATGGGATTACACTGAGCAATGTTACTGTGGGGCTATTCTTACACAAGTAGGAAACATTGAATAAAATGGAAGTTCCATTTTATGTTTCGTATTTTTACTGATAATTACTGCATGTGGTTACGACTTCAAACTACTTACAAAGTACTTAATTAATTCTGTGTATTACAAAACCTAATTGGTAATCAGTTATATTGATATCGGCATTAAAACATCAGATTTTACTCTTTACGCCAACCATTTGATTTTTTTTTAGCTTTGAGTGAAACAGCAATCATAACTTTTTGTGAAACTTAGCCACACTTCGCACACTACGGATTATATTATTAATTGTGCAGCTCAAAATATATGCGGAATTTAAGCATCGGGTTGAATTAGTGTGTCAGTGATTCCGGTGTAATTGGGAGATTGCGTTAAATGCACATACCCATGATTCTCCAAATTGCAACTGCTTAAAAGTTGGAGTTATGTGTAGCAAGTTTCTATGATGGGTCGGGAAGAGAGGTAGTGGTGAGGATGAGACACTGGACATGGCGTGTAGCATGAGGAAGTTCTTATGGAATGAGAAGGAGGCATTTTATCACTTAAAACGAGGTAACCTCTACTTTAAAAAGTTTGAAAGATGCTGTCAACATTAGTATTAATTATATCCAAAATTACTGAGATATGTCTCTCCATGGTGTAAACGTAACAGCAGCTGTTTTAAAAAAAATGCATATTTTCACCGGGAAACGAAAAATTATCTAAATGACCAAAACACAAGCTCAATTTAGATCAGGTGCTTCTAATGCGTAAAATATGCCATAGGGCAATTGTTAAGATGTGTGTTTGTATTTTGGTCATCACAGATTTCAACTTCTTGCGTTATGGTCAGTGTAAAATGCAGCAGGTGGGCAGAGACGTTAAATGCTACCCTCAAAGCATATACCCGGCGAATTTAAAACTAGTAGGGAGACTATTTCAATGCGTATAATCTCAGTTCGGTACATTAAAGAAATAATATTCCGATTCGATTTTGTCCACCTCATCGAAAACCGGGCATTTGTCTCAAAGGATCCGCGTCTCCTTATGGCTAGACAAAGATTCCCATTTAATTAAAATGCCAGCAATTGGGGTGTAGGGGAGGAGGAGGGGGGGGGGGGGGGGGGGGGGGGGGGGGTAGGGCGGATGAAGTAAATTTCACAACTTTATTTTTTTTCTCAAATGCTTTCACAAAAAGAGACCACGATAGCTATTTGTTTCAAGTTGTTCCTGCTTATCTGTAACATTGATTTGAAGAATTCATTGTCCTTTGATATACTAGCTAATCAGAGGATCATTGAATGGAATTAAAATCTTCTAGGAACAGAGTATTTGCGCGAAATTCCAAATGAGCCCCCTGGTGAAGAAATAAATACATTAAAGTTTAAACGACTTTACAACTAGCTAGTACCATATGGTATGTTATAGTCACTCCAACGTATTATTTAAGCACAACGTAACATGACTGAGTTAATTGTATATTCTTTAAATTAACAGTCCTTTGGTCAATGACAAAACTACACTGTCAGATATTGCCCTGAACGTTGATTATATCAAATAGGAACTCGTTTTAATCGAGAAATTGGACATTTTGAGATATTGTATCCCCTCTAACTGAAAATACAACCATTTTAGATAAGTCAAACGACAGGTCCTGAATAAACACTTAACAACTGAATATGAGCAGGTAAATGAAAACTTCCCGAAAATCTGAAAGCGAGGTAGTATTGGTTGAAAGTTTATTTTGTGAAACGAAAGTATTAAGCTAAAAACATACACTAGGTGATCACAGAGTCTATGAACGCGTTATATCAGCTCGATAGACAAGCAATTACATATATAGATATATATGTATAACTGTGCATATAGTTATATGTATATAGTTATATGTTATATATAGTTATATTATATATATGTATAAATATATGTATATATATGTATATATATACACACACACACACATATATTCAAGTTTAAAATAAGATGTTTACCTCGCTTTAGCCGCAATGTTGACCGTGATTCTCCCACAAGATGAGGGTGGAAATTATTTTCATCGAGTATCAAAGGATTTGGTCTTTTGGAGCGAGATATCTTGAAACGGTTGATATTTCGGATCTTCTAGTTAAAGACAATAGGTCTTGATGACATCTTTATCCCGGAGCTCCACCAAAAATGGTAATGAAGATTAATTGAAGACGACGCCTAAATCTAACCATGCAGATTACCTGTGTTGAGTTTTAACTTTACACACTTGGAAGAAAGACCTTGCGTCTCAATTCATAATTCATGGTCAATTAGCTATTTATTATGATAATAACTTTTAACAAAACGTAGCAAAACGATTAGCAAGACGGCGCAGATTCGAAATAGTTTGCTTATAAGTCACTGGTTATCAGTGGTCTTAAATAGGTAAGTAGCTAAATAGCTAAACAACAACCTGATTTCCACATCAATTGACCGTAAACCCACACTTTACTTGCTTGTTATTTAAAGCCTGGAAATATCAAAGAGAGGTAAATTTCGAATGAGGTTCTCCGGAACAGACCTAGTGTTTGATCAGGATTCCGCAGAAGGCAGCCACCGAAATCATCTGATTAACAACGCGTTTTAGCACTGCTTCATTCCGCCGTGGTGATAGTCCTAAAGTCTACTAGAAATAAATTGCATGATGATAAAAAAAACCTGGAATTTCTTTACCTGCTCCATCTGAACTTCCCCGGGGAGATGGTGTAAAAATAGCAAGGGTAATGAAATTGCTGTCAGTTCGTGATCTATTTAAGCACACCCATTGTAAAATGCTAAATCCATTTATTTATTGGACCACAACAAGAAAGGAAGTTGGGTGCTTGATGCACAGAGGAGTATGACATTAACAGCTGTTTGGATTTTTAAAAAAAAATACACATGTATTGTATTTATTATTATGGCGAGGATTTCATTAACTTGGTAAAAAAAAAAATACACTTCATCTATGCCAGTTGTTCTTATTAAAAAGTAAAAACTGTACTTTAAACAATTGAACCTCAATGAGATTATGAGTCTCTTGGGGAAGTATCGTCGTATAAACTAAACACTGAATCATCATCTGTTGGGGAAAGAGTTTCTGCGCATTAACACGATGGCCGATAAGTCAAGATTTAACAATTTGGGATTCCAATTCAATATAACAAATGGCCCGATTTGCATGTACAAGGTGCCGTGCACCTCACAATGTATTTATGTTGACGTCCATTTCAGTCGACAGGGCAAAGCTCTGTACCTGTGTCCATTGGAGCAGTAATGCGGTAGCATGAGTGTTTGGCTGGCGTTCATATGCTAATTGGGCTGTTATTAGCAAGTTACTAAAGAGCTGAGAGGGGAACTCGATCGACCATTAGAGGGAGATCTCAGAGCACATACGGAGCTCTAAACCAACACACACTCTCTGTACAGGACTGTCCGCTTTCTGATACACCCAGCCAGCCACTTTTGCACCAATCCATGAGAATGCTGTGGAAATTAGCGGACAATATCAAATATGAAGAGTGTGAGGTAAGAACATTTATATTAGCTTTTTAAAAAAAAATGCGTTTCAATGCCCCGCCGAGGGAACAAATCTTCTTTACATCACATCCAATGTAAATCAAATATTGCTTAGGATTTATTTAAGCATTAAACATTATTCCGCAAATAGATGCAGCGAAAACTAAACGAAGCATTCAGATATTCGGCTTGAAAACGCAACAAAATAATGCAACCTCGGACTGTTGTGTGCATACCTATTGTGTGGCGGCAGCTCCCATTGTAAACGATGCAAAAAACGAGGTTTAAGAAATCCGATCATTAGGTTAATAAAAATCTGAAATATAACTAATTGATAAATCTCGCCGCAAACTTTCGTTTGTAGATATTTAAAATCCATTATTTAAAAGGGCGGTTTCGATATGGAACTGCAATCAAAATTATAAAAAAAATTTAGTTAACCACACTATTGTCATAAAGCGATGTAGCGAATTCAGACGTCGTTGAAAGCTGTGTAAGATTTTGTAGTAAACTTCAATGAATTGATATCACATTAAAAAAACGTGTCCGCCTGTGTTAATAAACCTTCATTTATTTCCCTCCTCTCCAAACCGCCCAATGAAAACAATTGAAATTTGCACAAACATATTCTGTTGCCGTTATGATTAAAAGATATGTGTGAATATATATATATGTGTGTATGTGTGTAAAAACGACAGTAGACAGACAGTAAGTTGGTAATGACTAAAGGCCTTGACTATGCCCGGATTGAGAAAGTTGATCTGCAGACTTTGCTAGGTATTATTTGGGGGGAGTTGTTTTTTGTAGTTGTACAGCCGGTCAAACGGGTTTATAGAGCCAGGCTGGAAGACAGCTCATTCCAGGAGCTGAATTAGACAGCTCTTGAGTTTCACTTTTCCCCTTGGAACCGAAGTCGTTTTGTTTTTTAAAAAAAGGTTAAAAAAAAAGAAAGCAGAGAAAAGTATGAAGGATCGGCGGAATTTTCAGGCGAAGAGAGTGGACGATCAAAGCTGAAATCCGTTTATTTGGAACTGGCTTCGAGCAGAGTTTAGACAAAAGTGGTGTGTTTTTTTCAGGATCGCTGTAGGGAGCAGCCTGCGTAGAATTGCGTGGAAACGAATGAGGGCTTCGGAGACTCCATAGTCTCTCTGTTGCTCCCCCTGTCTCTTAACTTTTAACCCGTTGTAAGATGGACCAGGCTACTAGTGACACAGGCTCAGGGCAGAACACGTCTCCGGAAAAAGATCTGAAAAGGAAGAGAGCTGAGAACGCGGGTAGCCTCTCCCCAGCCAGGAAGCGAGTGCCCGCCGACATGCCTTTAGCATTCTCTGGATTTTCACACGAAAACGAGGTGCAAATTCCTTCTCGTGTCACCCTCTTCCCCGAGGAGATGGGAGGGAGGGGAGAGAGAGAGGGAGAAAGAAGGGGAAGAGAGGAGAGCGAGAGAGAGAGAGAGCGAGAGAGAGGGAGAGTGAGAGAGAGCGAGAGGAGGGAGGAGGAGAGAGGAGAGAGGAGAGAGAGAGAGGAGAGAGAAGAGGGAGAGAGAGAGAGAGAGAGAGAGAGAGAGGGACGAGAGAGAAGAGAGAGAGAGTAGAGAAGAGACTCTCTCTATCTCGCCTCTGCTCTATTCTCTCTCTCTTTCTCTCTCTCTCTCTCTCTCTCTCTCTCTCTCTTTCTCTCTTTCTCTCTTTTTCTCTTTCTCTCTCTCTCCCTCTTTCTCTTTCTCTCTCTCTCCCTCTCTCACTTTCGCATGCCCTCGATCACTTTAAAATGTTCTCCTCTTCACTGTGATTCGTCAGACCCAGCGGTGTGTCCCCCTCTTTTCTCTCTCTCTCTCTGATTAGATACACTGAATCTTTATTCAATGGACGTCATTTATAACAGACACAGCCTTCAGTTGCTTTCTCGCTTCACGCTTGATTTCCGACCATTCTCCCCTTATTAAGTATTCGTGTAATATTAATAGTCATGAATATTTGCCATTATGTGCGCACTTGAAGCCGCTTCTCCTTGTTAGTGGAGGAGAGAGGGGGGAAAAAAGTTTGAAAAAAAAATCTAACGACGTGACGCCCTGAAACTAGACACAAATGTGATTTTTTTGATGTGTGTTATTCCCAATGAGGACATTTTTCAAGTACTGATGGATTCTGCTCCCTCGCTCCTGTATGTGACACCCCGGCGTTGTGCTCGTGTTGTAGTTGTATAGTACTGGACTGTTTTTTTTCCAATTTTCCCCACTCTAGGTCTCTCTCTTTTTTCCCCCTGACGAACTCAGATCAGACTGTCCGCAGATGTTAGTGCACAGTTTCTCGGCTATGGTGAGTTACAGTGAGATGCCATTAGATTTAAACAACCCCCCCAACTGGTAGCACTTTCGCTTTTGAACCCTGTGCAATAATATTTTGCTGAATTCGCCCCCACTTACCACGTATTCCTGTTACGGTTAAAACTTGTGAATGCAATGATGCAAGCAGAACGAATATGCAATTCCAGCAATTATTATTATTATTTTAAAAAAATGTATTATTATTTTTTAATGCCATCTTAATGTCTGATTTCGTTGCAGGACCGCCACGATGGGACCAGTAATGGGACTCCACGTTTGCCCCAGTTAGGAACGGTCAGCCAGTCTCCATATCCGACTGCCCCGCCGCTGTCTCACACACCTAACACGGATTTCCAACCACCTTACTTCCCTCCACCGTACCAACCCATCTACCCGCAGTCGCAGGACCCTTATTCCCATGTGAACGACCCCTACTCGCTCAACTCTCTGCACTCGCAGCCGCAGCCGCAGCACCCGACCTGGCCGCAGAGACAGAATCAAGAGGCGGGCATCCTGCACCAACATCGGGCTCTACCGCAGCTGGCCGGCTTAGATCCACGGAGGGACTATCGGCGGCCTGATGTCCTACTCCACAGCACCCACGGACTCGATTCCGGCCTTGGAGATTCATTGCCCATCCACAGCATTGCACACTCCATCGAAGATGTACAGGTAACTTCTATGCAATCGCTGGGAGTTTTATTACATATTTAATTTCATCCCCCCCCTCCCAATTTCACCCCCCCCCCCCGTTGTTTAATGAGATATTTTCAAATCTGAGATGGCGTTTCCCCCATGTAATACAAAACACTGCTTTGGAGAAGAACTGGCCTTCAGTTAGCATTTCAACGTAAACTCAAACCATTTGAAGAGCTGTTTATAAGACAGCATAAAACCATCACATGCAATACAAACTGCCCATAACACATTTGCTGCTATACATTAAATGCAAACAGATTATTCTTTTCAATAGCCACAATGGATATTCACGTCCTTTGATTAATTAAATTGAATGTTCCCGTTTTAACTTTTTGTTTGTAATTTGTAAACAATTAGCCCCCACCAGAGTATGTGACTTGTTAAATCTTTCAGTTTGGCAGAACAGATGTATTTCAATCTGTAGTGTCTGGAGTGCTTTACAGGCAAGAAATGTGTATCTCACCATAATTCTGAAGATGCTTTTTAATTTCCCCCCTCTCCTGAGAAAATTAGGGATATTTTGTTACGTGCATTGATCTACTGGAGTTTATTTCATATATTTAGCTTATTGTGGAGTTATTATTACGGGGCATATGAAACATACAAAGGGCACATGCTTGCATTGTGTTAAATTGACCACTATTCAGTGGTGATGATAATTGACTTCCTAGGTTAAATCGCAATATGAATTTCTATCTTCAACTATAATCTGGAATATTTAGCAATAGATATTGCTTATCTTGCAAACAAAAGACTGATGAAATGAAAACCAACCACCCCATTGGTCGTGTTAGTTTGAGGCAATGTTTTGTTTCGAAACACTGCTTGAAATTTCGTTTTACAAAAATGCAGATCTCAAAGCTCTCGTAAAATATTCATAAGCAAGAAACCATCATGCATTCACTTCCAAACAAATACTCATTATGAATGCTTAGTGCGATTGAAAGCTGTTCCACATTCCACTTAATACCTGCGGCCATACTTTGCTTAAATGTGACTGGCTCCTTAACACACATACGCGCGCGCACATGCACACAAAACAAAAACCCTGCTGTAAACAAGCCTAAAATGCAGCCTTAACTCCACGATTTGTGGTTCCGATTCTTCAGGAGAGCTTTCAACAATGCGAGTATTGATGTGTTAGATAAAAAAGAGAACACAGTCTATCTAAATGATTCAGCTCATTTTGTGCGATTGTGTCTATGTGATACAAGAATGAAAAAGTCCTTACTTATTGTCCAATATTTGTATTTCAGTGGTGGGGGAGAGAGAGCCTGCCGCTTTGGAGTGTAATTGTTATAATGAAGCCTGGTGTCAATTCTTCAGACTGTCAAAGTGGTGCCAATGTTGTACATTTTTTGTTAGCAAGGCTACCGATTATCGCCTTTAACCACGATTAACGGGAAATATATCCTTTTCTGCCCCTGTTAAAGTATTCAGATTCCGGAATTATAAACCTCTTAAGCATAACGGTTCTTAGCTTTTGTTTCAATAAAAAAAATACACCGAATCTAAGTAGGTCGAGTTGATCCTTTTAAATTGATGCTTAATAGAGACAGAATTCCAGCTAAGTTTAAGAATTAGTTTGAAACTAAACCTGCTTAAAATATATTTAAAATATATACTATTGGGGTAGATTGCGTGTGTCTGACTGAACGACAGTTTGAGGGAAATGAAACATAATGGGAAATCTGCAGATAATGCACTGGGTAACTGTAGATGGAAGGTGCAATAATAAATAACGAAGGGGAAAAATCAAAGCTGAATGAATGATGCTAGGTCGGTTACTGACATTGCAGCGGCGATTTAGAACTGACTGGTATTTGTAAATGAACTGGCGGCTCTGCGCTGATTGCCAATCGCTCAGTCTCGGTAGAATTCGTGTCAAATTGGCAAACATATTCCGACACTGTATTGCATATCGATGTGGGAATGAGCAGATTTGCTCTCACTTAATGGCCCCCATAACTAGCAAAAGCTGAGGCCAAATGCATTTCTAGAAAATAAAAACTGCTGGGGATGGGCAGTAGAACGATTTACAATTCCCAGTCCTCCGACCTCCCTCCACACACAATGATACACACACAGACACACACACACACATTGTACCTCACAAAGGGAGATGGTCAAATAAACAATTCTCAGAACTTTAACCTTTTACCAAACACATAAAAATGTTACAACGAAAATTAAAATGATGTATTGACCAGGAAACGGGAATTATCAGGCTATGGTTAAATACACGCATTATCATATGTATTCGGGGGAATGTGCCAGGCAGTGGATGTATTTTAGCAACTTCTAACGTGACTCGGTTTCATACAGTTTCTGCCACAGTAATGACTGTTCGCCGTCTTTATTTCCGTAAGTTTGTGGTAATATTATTTAAACAATTCAATTTCAGCATGTTGATGATCATGGCATTAACATCCAGGACCACACCGTCATTAAAAAAGGCAAGTTCTGTTTTTTCCCCCTTTCAAATCCAATACTTTTGCACTAACATTAATAGGGGGCCAATAGACCTTTTCTGCTTTATATGAGTTTTGATGTAATGTCGTACCTAATGACAAACTGAAGGATGAGGTAATTAAAAGAGAGATACGGTGGTTTTCTACATAACACTTGCGGGTTTAAATTTTCGATAAGGGGGAACGCACACACAAAATAATTCTGCCCTGTGCATCTCAGTCTCTGCACGATGATGAGAATTTAAAGAATCCTCCACAGTTGTGTTCCGTTAATGAGCAAAGGAATTAGGGAGCATATAAATCAAACCAAATGCCCGAACTTGCAGAAGCAATTATACTGTCGATTGGCGTTACATGCTTTTGAGGGTCTGGTTAGTCATGTGCGTTTGGACATGTATTTATTTCTATGGAGCTTTGCATGGGCAGTATGTATTCTTTGCTAGGGATTCATAAAGAGCCGTCTGCTTCCTTTGCTAAGATGCTTATTGAGATATTGCTATAGGATTGATTTGATTCGAATTGGGTTTTGCATGCAATAGTGCGTGTGTGCACATTAATTCCTAAAACTGCAGCATACGATTAAATGGTTTAGTTTCATCTTTCTGCTTCTCCAGGTTTTGTCACGTCACATTACATGTGCAAGGGATAAATCTTAAGAGATGCTCTTTCCACGTCGACATGATAATTGGCTCTTTTATTAGTAATCTCAAGAGTTCGTTTAACTCCTATTGTCTCTGTTAGCCTCCCCAGAGCTATTAATGTCACAAGTGATCTATCCGGAACTAGGAACTCGACGCCTTCAAAGATCTAGAGTAGATTTCCAGTGGCATAAAGAGAGCCCCTAAGCAGTGCAGTTGATTGCGTTGCAAAGGTGTTTTTTTATGGGGTGATGTGTGAATGCAGCGTAGCTCTCACGCCAGCATTTTAGACATGCAGTCAATTAAAAAAAACGAAGCATATTGCTGCACTGGAGCTTTTTTTTCTCCAAATTCGTGAATGCATTGCATTGTTTAGATGTAATTCCTCTGGTGATCAACATTCCACGATTGTGTCTTTCTTTATTCCGGACGGTTAGAACGACCCATTGACTGAATGCAGGTTGTTTGGCGAAAATGGCGACTTTAATTTCCTGCCAATTATACCTTTTTTTGTTGTTGTGGTCGTTGCAATGAGCTGATAAATTGAAGTTATGAGTGGATGTGTTGGTGTTCCGGTGTGTGTCCGCCTGGTTTGCCGACAGAGGCAATGATTCTTTCTTCCGTGTTGAGTGTTGTATGATGGAGGTCCAAATGCAGACTGCAACCGAGTAGAAATGTCATTAGAATAAAACAGTACACTATTAACCATCCCACCGTGCTTACATGATTACAAAATAAATGCCTCGAACTTAATTTAACATATAACTCCAAGCACAAATATGGATGGAACGCAAGCCGGTGTTAGCGATTTAAACGTGCTGTACGAATATATTAGAATGAGTTCATTCTTGACTTGCCAAACAAGGAATCTATTTACGTTGTGTTGAATCACAGGAGCATTTTTTCTATTACACAATGGAAATGACTACTGTGATACTGACACGTTTCGAAATTGGTCTTGGGAAGCTAACTTTGGAAAGAATGTCCATATAATAAGGACGTAGTTCACTTCAATTTGATCTGAATGCTGAAACGACCATTTTATGTTTGTCTTAATATATACAATCTAAAAATACAATTCAATGCAGGGGACATTGCATTAATGTGTAGAGCGGACGCTGTTGCTGATGACTTTGACACCCACGAATAACACAAAGGTCTGATAGATTCGTATATGTCTAATCCGAAACGGTACAAACAAACTTGCCGAGAGGTTGGAGTTGTAGGGTTAGTGGGGACCAATACTGCGGAGAGTTGGAAAGTCACCTATTTGATAGTTTATGTAATGCTGGCCATGGGCTCGGGCACTGATCTGTTTGATGCTTCTGTTTCAGGTCCCATGTCCCTATCCAAGTCTCACAGTGGGGCTATCACCTCGATCTCACTTAATAAGGACGGGCTCTTTGGCGGGGTTGCGAACCCAAACGAAGTGTTCTGTTCAGTTCCGGGTCGCCTCTCCCTCCTCAGTTCAACATCAAAGTACAAGGTGACGGTGGCGGAAGTGCAGAGACGACTCTCTCCGCCTGAGTGTCTCAATGCCTCGTTGCTGGGCGGAGTACTTAGGAGGTGAGGGCTATTGGCGCATTGGGCACCGTCCTTAACCAGCTCAAGTTGGTGAAAACACAACACTGAACACACAGCAGGGAAAACGGCTTTTTTTGGGGCATAGAGCTCACAGTTAAAATATTTCAGCCGTTCTTTATTTTCGCTTTTTGTTCATTAGTTTTATTTCCAACAACCACAATCCCATTTTTGATGGGGTTGTTAATATTTGCAACGTATATAGTCTTTGTTTCTGACTCTGCGCACTGATCAATAGTTTAAAAAGCAGCTACCCGTTACTCAAATAAATCGAGACCAATATAAGATCAACTGTCTAGATACATTTTAACAGTATGAAACTTATCTGCAGTTTTGCATATAATTTGCGGTGACCTTTGCACACTTTGGATAACACACGATGGGTGCACTAATAGACAAACACTGTTTTTACAAATCAATTGATCAAAATCAATTCAAAAATTGGTATTCAATTTAGGTTGGTTAACTTTGGAAAGAATGTACATGTTTGGAATATCAAATGTTTGCATTAAAAAGAAAAACAGTCAACTAACATGTGATTGTTTGAAACCTTTTTGGGTAATCCCCAAGTGACCATGTTTCTTTTTTTTTAAATTTGCAATGAGATGGTCCGCACTTTAGAATAACGAGTAAAAGGAATAGTTACATGAGATGCACGGAGTTACAATTTAACTAAGAGCTTCCCTCTATTTTTGTTTAAATAGGGCGAAATCTAAAAATGGAGGACGGTCATTAAGAGAAAAATTAGACAAAATTGGATTAAATTTACCAGCCGGTAGACGCAAAGCTGCCAATGTAACGCTGCTAACATCACTTGTTGAGGGTAAGTGAATTTTATTGCATTTCCTTATTAAGGATGAAGGCACTTGGGATGATTGTGGAGGAGCGAGAAATGCTGCTTTTGTGGAACCACGTGCCCTTATGTAATTTGCGCTGGCATGCAGCAGTCATTGCCTTATGTTAACCCTTCAACGTGCCGATAGAAAGGAGAAGTAACAGAGTCCGCAATAGCAGTGAACATTGCAACGGTTGTCTTAGAATGTACACAGTAAGCTTCCGTCAGGGTTATTAGAAGAGAAGAGAAGGGGCCTTGACATCGCCAGATGTGGTCAAAGGATGTGCTCGGGTGTGTTACGGGCCAATGTGGGAAGGTTGCAAATCGTTGTTTTTGTTGTTGACGGGATGGAGACTTATAGGAGGTGTTAGGTGGATGGATTGCTTTGTGCATTTGGTGCTAATGTCCGAAGTAACATCATGCGAATGAAGTTCTAATGACGGGCCCAAAGTCACTCTCGTGCCTCAATATTGTCTCCAGGAGTGTTGAGCTACAAAGTAGAGTAGCACAGATGCTGGAAAAAACAAATTGAATGTATCTCATTTGGAGTCTGAGCTAATGAACGGATTATCCCAAAGCATTAGTTGGTTAGAGAATAAGTCCAAACCTTATGACTTATTTATTATTTGCCCCGTTGGATGTCTTAAAACTGTCTTAAAACGTGTGTGTATCTTTTTTATAATTGATGTTCATTGTGCCCACGGTCTAGTCTGTAATATGGTTACAATAGATCAGTGTGTCAGGATAGTATGGAGAGAGGTTCTTAAAGAAAATCATTAATCTGATTATGGTTCTGTGTTATAATTAGCCAGGAGTGGATTCACGCGTAGATAGTTTGCTGATGAATGAGTGACCAGTTGGATTTCTAAGGGCCAGGCTGTTGGACTATATCCTGTTGTTATTGTTTATGATCTGTTCCATTTTATGGAAACGAGTTTCTGGACTGTGCCTTTGAAGCATTAATTGGCGCATGCGTCCTTCCGGTGCTGGCTAATAGCAGGAAGCCCTGCAGTAAAACCCAACTGGTTCAGGAAATTAAAACCAAACACTTTGAAATCAACAAAAAAAGACAGGGTTCTTGAGACTGATGTACCCTAGCCGTTTCACAGAAACTGACAAATATATGTGTGTTTTTTTTTTGTTGCAAGGAGTTATTTTTCCAAAGTGCTTAGTTTGCAATCGTAAGAAACCGTACATTATTTTATCATTGTATGGACTAACTAATTGTAATGATAAAAACACGATAAATCGTCCGGAATGCTGATTATTTATGATCCGTTGCATCGAACGGCACATGCATTTGATTTGAATCATGTTTTTTTTTTAAACATTCGGATTTATTACATTTTGCCTGGCCAATGAACTGCTTCTATGTATATATTTAAGTGTAGTTAAACTGCAGTTGACACATGAGCAGCCTTTTATTTTCCAAATCGACAGAAGTTCAAACATATTCACACGCGACTCATCCTTTTTATAAAGTGCTGTCTAAAACCTGTCTGGACCACATGAACCATACCGCTTGAATGTTTATGAGCCAATATGAGTGAAAAATAGCAAACGGCCATTTCTGTCCTGTATGACTACAATATGCTTTGTTGTTCGGTTGCATCGGGTTTACGGAACACAGGCTTATGTGCAAGAGGATGTTGCATAGACATGGTTTGAACTGGCACTGAATGTATGACAACAAAAGAGATATTGTCAATTTATTTGGTATCCTATCCAGTGCAGTACTTAGCTCCTCGTAATGTCGTTAAATGACTCAGTGAAGCTCTCCAAGTTTTTTTATTGCATGCTTCAAATATTTAGTTTGTGACAAATGGTAGTATGAAGGCTCCAGCAGGGCACTTCTAAACTATTCCTTGCATTAAGATGCTGAAGGAAGTCTGGGCTGCACTGTGCGATTGTTAGACATCGCGCAATGCAATCTAAATATTTAAAGATACACTACCATTTTGTTTTTGATGCTGGATTGTTTCGATAATAAAGTGATTATTTTAAACAAATCTGCAAACAACGTAACATGTGCCTACTTTATCTACGCCCTGTCATTAAATTTAATTGCCTTAATATATAGCTCTAACTAAATTTCAATAATGCCAGTAAAAAGGCAGCTACCTTTTACAGGGGGTCGTAAAATGGGCTTTGAAGCACTTTAAATGTAAAATGTAAAACAATTCTATAAAACATTTGGAGCTCGGTTGCAGATAGTGGTGTGTGTGCCTGTTATACCAGCCTACCGTCATCAGAATAGTTTGTGATCTATTAACATTGGATCTAAGGCATCGACCTATATTTTGCACATGTCATTCATTCCCATGCCCAGGTGAAGCTGTGCATCTTGCTCGGGATTTTGGTTACGTTTGCGAAACGGAATTTCCAGCCAAAGCAATAGGCGAGTACGTCAACCGACAGCACTCAGATCCCAACGCACAAGTGACGCGCAAAAACATGCTACTGGCAACGAAGTAAGTCCTTCCGAATGAAAACTTCAGCTAAGTCCTCCCCCCGCCTCATCTCCCTCCCATCCTTCTCTCCCTCCCCTCCCCCTCTCCCTCCCCTCCTTCTCTCCCTCCCCTCCTTCTCTCCCTCCCCTCCTTCTCTCCCTCCCCTCCTTCTCTCCCTCCCCTCCTTCTCTCCATCTGCATTCGGGACTGCCATTAGCACCAGATATAGTATATAGGTCGCTAAAACGGTTCGGCTCAAAATCGGGCAACATGGCTATTCTGAAAATGGCAATTTGGTTTCGGACTAGTGCTTAGTAACATGCGATGAGTGGCAAAAAAAAAGTTTACGCGTAGATTATGAAAGAGTAGTCGATAACAGCCTGAACCTTGACACCTAGTGTGCTTTGCAGTGTATCATTGGTATTAATGTTGTGACCCACTGCTATCAATGCCAGCGCCGCCTGACTTGCCGTCCAATGCTTTCGCTGTTAATAGCAGAGAACCTGCCGTCATTTTGTGAAGTCACATATCAGATGGAGTCATATAAGCTTTAATATTTGCTCAGCGGTTAATAAGCATTATTTAGCAATCGAGTGTAGCCGGATTGCTTGGATGAAAAGGCACGTGTGAAAAGTAAATTATCCGTGCTGAAATGTTGGAGGAAATTTCCAGGCTTGTTTTCTAGCCTTTAATTAAGAATGTGAAATGTCACCGAAGGGCATTGCGGTGTATAAGCTTTAGGAGGTTGGTGAAGCAATTTGTATCAATGGTTACAATCCCAGTGAAGTAAGCATTCTTTCAGAAGGTGTGAGATCTTTCGACTTCAGGCTTCAGAAATATGTTTTACCTAGTTCCGAATAGACTTTGAAAATAGATTCAGTACATTAAACGGTATAGAATTCCAGACATAGGAAAAAATTAGCACATCTAATCATAGCTACACCCACGGGCACATTCAGGCGTGCGTACACGTGCACGCGTGGGCGCGCACACTTACATGGAAAGGGGTATACAAGGGCGCATACACACACATGGAGTATGACTTGAGCTTTACGTATTATAGTGATTGTTTTATACACACTAATTAATCTGATTATTTTCCGCACTGGAGGACAATATAGCTCTTATTGCCCTCTGCATTCCGTTGTGTGATTTTGAAATTGTTCAACCGATTTGTCATGTAACACTTACTATGTTATGTGGGGTGCACGCAGTGTATCAGAACCCCAAAATGGAAACAATGATTAGTTCTAACCCCAGAGAACCACTGAGTGAAAACTAAATTGTCAGATAATTGATTTTGCTAGTGAGCATTCTGAAATTCAACGAGCTTTGCCGTATTGGAATGCACTGGATATCAAAATGGTTTTGTTTTAACTTCTGAAATTGTGTTTCTCTGTATTGAAAATTGCTCGAAAAGCCGATAATTTATACAAAACCGCGCACCCAGACTCTTATGCGGCTGTTTCAAAAAATACCTATCAAGACTTTATAATGAAATAAATTAATTACTGGGAGTATTCGGGACCGATTTCATGTTAACATACCCATTAAAGATAATACTCGTCCATTAATCCACTCAAGAACAGCAGACAATATCAAAAAAAACTGTCTGCTACAGCAGTATGGGGTCAAATCTGAACGAAATTTATCTTTAAAGCTGACCGCTATTATCCAGGGCAAACATATATTCCTAAGCAGTGCCCTTTGTTCCAGAAGTCTTTAAATAATGATCTTGTATTAGCCATTAAATAACTCCCTACCTCTGCCATGAGTTTGGGTGAAGGGGCCGGAAGTTAGCTTTAGGGGTCCAAAGTAAATGATGAATAGAACTTGTTGTCTCTCCATTCCTCCCCTCCCCCTTCCCACTCTTCTATCCCAGATAGATGCTGCAGTTGAACATTACAACCTGTAATCTTCATTTTCCAGACAAATCTGCAAAGAATTCACAGACTTGCTGACACAGGACCGATCTCCTTTGGGGAACTCGCGACCTGCCCCGATCTTGGAACCTGGCATTCAGAGTTGCCTGACTCACTTCAGTCTAATCACACACGGCTTCGGCAGTCCGGCTCTGTGCGCTGCTATAACCGCCTTACAGAACTATCTTACCGAAGCACTCAAAGCCATGGACAAAATGTACATGAACAATACTCCTAACAACCACACGGGCGAAAATCCCAGTAAAAGCGGCGACAAGGACGAAAAACACAGAAAGTAGTCGAATAGCAAACGCACAACTTCCTAAAAAGGAACAAAACATTTTAAAAATTGTCATATAGGTGTGACTGTTTCCCCCTCAACCTGGAACTCGGAGTCTGAGTGAGAAGAGAAGGCGATGAAGAAATTTGAACTGCTTTTTGGGAGGAAAAAAAACCAGATCAGAGTTTCTAAAACTTTTTACCGAGTTAAACCTTCATCCATCAGACTGCATCTTGATTGACATATCCCCGTTGTTTAAGTCTGTTAAGATTGTAGTCACAATCATTTAAAGAAGGTAACGAAAGCACATTTTATCAGTATTGTAAGTAAACTCGAGCAGTTCATGCTGTCATAACTATCGTTGTTGAAAACAAATCCTCTAAGGTATTGGTCAATTCCACAACTATTGCAAGTTGCAGTTCACGATATAATAAGGGAAACAGTGTTCATGTATGTATATATTTATTTATGTGTAATTTAATGGGAATTGTAAATATGGTGCGTCCGTTTAAACCTTTATTTTATTTATCTGGTGATATCGTTTATCTCCTGTTAGTGGGTTTTAATCTTCATCAAACACAGTAGATCTTTCCGTGATTTTATGGTACTTAGAAAGATATCGGGGGAACCCTGGGAAACACATTTTAGCTCTCTGTAGCATGTTGTGGCGATAAGCAGTTGAACAGAATCCAAAAGAGAGGGGGGAGAAACGAGTTTTATATAAGCATCGAATTTAGTTTATAATACCACAGAAATTCGAATTTAAGAATAATACCTACGTTTTTTTTAATAAAAAGCATCTGTGATGTTTTTTTGTGTTTTAAAATATCCCATGTGTTGTGACAAAGGAATTATCTGACACTATGTCTTCTTTCCCTACTGAAAAAAACAGAGCAATAAACTGATATTGTCTATAGAACGGTTTAGTATTTTATTGTTGATCTGACAGCATTTGGGACGAGCAGATATCTTGTATGACCGGTGGCTAAATTGGAAACAGTTTTTAGCTGTATTATATAGAGTTGTGTTGGCAATAGTTTACATGCCTGTCGATGTATCATAGTCCTTTGTTACCCAGAAAAATAAATATTTGATACGCTTTATGTCGATTTTTTTTATTCAGTGGCTCTCTGTTGCCCAGGCGTATTTTTACTTGGCAGTATTTTCCTGCAGCCTTTCTGTATGGCTTGCAGTAATTGGGTTTAACTCTCCCTTGACAATTGCTCCCCTGCAATAAGCAGCTGAACCCATTGTTTCCCTCAAGTATAATAAAAAAACTTGAACTTCAAGTTAGAGTTGAACAGGCTTGCTCTGCTACTTTATTGAGCCGTAATCAAAATAAATGATAAAGAGGTGGCGGTGGTGGGTTGGGAGGGCGGGGGTGGCGGCCAGGGGTTGGCCGGGCGGGGGCGGGCAGGGGGTGGAGAGGGGAGTGCATCGTTCAGGTCTTTAATGTCCTTGAATAATGTACCTAATGATGTGACAAGTCACTAAATAAACTTCGTAGATTTCCATGACACTGTGGTTATAAAATGCCGGATCTGCCGTTTAACTCGTTAACACTGCTTTCTTAATGACAGTGGAAATTTGTAATATTTTCTAGCGGACTTGAATGGAGACGTGTTGAGAGATACTGCTATGTTGTTTACAGCCTGCGTTAAGAAGTCGATCTACCGACCAACACCTTCCATCCCCACCCAGATTCAATGCATTGTGTTTCTTTTTCATTGCTATAGTGCAGTGCAGCCAATAGATTTAAAACAATAAGGTTAAAAGCGACATTACCCTTTTTATATTGAATTTTACAGGCTTGACGATTCGTGAATGAAGTAATGTGCGTGGCGTGCGCACAATAATTTCTCAGCTAAGAGATGGAATAAATCTGTGAGATGAGATAAGTTTCACGTATGGCATATAACAGGGTCGTTTGGTTCTTGTTAACTGCGATTTTTAATTGTTGTCAAGTGGCAGTCCGTTTTACAGTATACTAAACGCTCGGGAAATCTTAGCCGGATAACCCGCCCCACACCCCCTCTGTCCCGCTCTGTGTTTGTTTGACATGAAATGAAATGCGCAATGCTAGCAGGTGAGGTGAAGCGTTGTCTATCAGAGCTGTTTTTCCTGGCCGGGTCTCAGAATGTGTGTGGGATACTGTACTTACCCCGGGCACAATTTAGAAACATTATTTCAAGTCCGCTCTTTATACAGGGGAAGAGACACAAAACTATCAAACAAATCAAAGTATGTTTATTAAATTCCGAATGCAACGTCAAAGATGTAACTGCCCGAGAAGTGGATCTTAATTTTAAATAACGTTAGGGTGGCAAAACGAATGACTTCCAATTGGTTGTGACGATCATGAGATTTTACAGGAATTATTAAGCCTGTTCAAGCAATGCAGTTTAATCTTGCAAACATATTAAAGTTTAAAAAAAGTTAGAAAGCAAAGACTATGAAGCACAATTTTGCCACGTTGAATATGTCTTTATGTTGTTGAATCATATGCTGCCAATATCGTCTCAATCGCAATACATTAATATTAATGATAACTGCCTGGTAAAACCCCAAATCTAATCAATCCATTTTGCCTTGCTGTGGTAATAGTTTTGTTTAAAAAAAGATAGACCTTGTTTAGACATTTCCCGGAATATTTTACCCGTGATATTAATGTACTGCTGCCCCAGTATATTGAACCAAAGAGAGCTCCTTAAGTTAAAGAACCCCCAGTATGTGTCCCAGTTTTCTTCGTTGACTTCTCGTGAGAGTTTTCCTGCCAGGAATTGCTTTTGATAAGAGCTGCGATTTGCTAATGGGGGTTCCTAGTGGGATGATCAGATGTCTCTCTCTGGCAGAAATGCGTGCACGCCTTTCGACTGAAAAAAAACTTACTGGCCGCTGTTATCTAACAATACTGTGTGTGTTTACGGGGAGGGTTAGGGTTAATTAGCGCCATTATCAATCATTAATGCTTGCCTAACATGTCTGAGGTATAATCAGGTTTAGAAGACTGGAATCGACATCTGCTTCGTTCCAATTAAATATTTCATGCTAAATCATTTATTACATACACAGCCTACCTTCCCCAAAGAGGCCGGTTGTTATTGTATCTGAATTAAAAATAAAGGGCGTTTAACCATAAAATAGGAACCTCACCCTTGGGGTGTTATCATAAAGTCAAATTGCCACAAAGCAATCTGAACAGCAACGATATCATTTCTGAAATGATTCTTTAGCATTAAAGTAGTTTTAGTAAAAGTCAGCGATGCTGAGAAGATTTTTAAGGATTAGTCTGCAGGAAAAACGATCTGTCGACTTCTGGGCGAAGTGGGGGCAATAATAGTGAAATAGTTATCAACCCAAGGACGTCTCGGAATCAACTGCATGCGGGTCTCCAACTTTCTGGGTCACTAACTCTGTCTATCTAGTTTACTCACGCCCCCCCCCCGACCCCACCTCACACCTACTGCAGCGTCTGTTTAGACGAACAAAAATGTCACAAAAAATGCAGAGAAGTAGAAAGAACAGGTCAAAAATATCGTTCCTGATTATTTGTGACTGATTAAACAAACATCGGAACGACCCTCTCGCTTGCAATGGTTAAAATGAAAGAAGGGGGCACACATTCAAAACATCAAGAAATCAAATATTTTCTAACGCCCAACTGCCTAGAGTGAACGACGGACTCGTGTGATCTGTAACAAATAATCCCGGGTTACAAGGATTTGGAGCCATCGCTAACCCAAAGAGACGTGGCGCTGTAGCGTTTGTCCTTGCGTTTAATCAGGTTACCCTGCCCAGAGAATATTCGAATTAACGACCATCCAACACTTAGACAACCTAGCGCTGTAAAGTGGGAGAAAACGCGTTACATTTTCGGTTGCGAGATTTGATTAAGGATTAAAATCCCGAATGAGTTAATTTAGTTTTCGCTTTACAGATGCTGACTGACTAGTGATGCAATCTTAACGCTCTTATATATAGATTTAGCTTTCATTTTAATGATGAATCCGGATGCCTTCATGGGTCGGAACTAGATTGCGGATATCAGAAAGTGAAAAACGCCAAAAACGTTCGATTGCTTGTTGTCGTTCAAGCGCCTTGTTCATTCCTCTCTCCTGCATTCCCAATTAAATGCACAATCTGTGCCGGTGTGCGTGTCCCAGTTTAAATAAAGTATATTACGTGTTCCTTCTGCGCACCTGCGAGTGCGAACGGTAGCTTTATGAGGGGTTGGTTGGTGCAAATGTATTTCTGGCAACGTTGACAGTGTGGCAAAGTAGCGTGCTGAAGTTTGCGGGGTCGCGGTCTGAGGTGTTAAGTGTGTAATCTGTGTTTCTTTATTTGTAGCCTCGGTGCCCTGGATACAGGTTGGTGCATTTTATTTTTGACAGGCGAATTAGCAGTTACGATTTAGTCTTCGTTTGGACAATACTAGGTTAACTTGTTTCGACTCTTGGTTGCGTTCAGTAATCTCTTGCATTGTGAGTTTGGATTCCATTCGGATCAATATACTGGTGGTCAATTCAGGCCAATATTTAACCACTTGTTCAAGGCTTCTCTGAGTGATCTTGCCTGTGTCTTCTTAAATCTTGCGTGGATTCCATGGTCCTTGTTAAAAACGAAAGATCTTGAAATTAGTTGTTTCGTTCAGAGGTTCGGGTTTACCATCCCTGTGTCATCCCATTGATCAAATCTACTAATTAGGATATAGATGGCGAATATCCAACCTATACTTGTCCCCCAGATTGAATACAATGGTGGCAAACTGGTTGGTAGGCAGGACGTTTTGTTTACTGGTAGCATTGTGATAAATAGTTTAGAAGATGTGAATGCTAATATGAGTGAAACAGCGGCTCCCATCTAACGTTTATGGTAGAGGGAACAGAAAGTATCCAACCCATGTTGTAAAAGCTCTGGGGGTTGTGATGGGAAAATATAGAGGCTGAAGAGGGGTCACCTATTCCTTCTCTCCAGAGGTGCCTGTCCCGCTGAGTCAGCACAGTGAGGAAGTGTTGGAGATTCACTGTGATAGATGTTTGTGTAAACTGTGTTAAGTGTGGGTCTTGGGTTATTTTTTGTAATGTTAAGACGGCAGAAAATGCAATTTTGTTCAAACCAAGCTGTTTGAATGACAATAAAAGGCATTCTATTCTATTCTATTCTGGCATTTTTTGTCTATCTATAGAGTCATCTAATTATTTTTCCATCCCCACCATTCATTCCATCTCCCATTTTTTTTTTTACAAAATCACTTTGTTTAATCCCATCTCCCGAAAACAAGCCCAGAAAGCATCAAGGGTGCACCCCATCAGTCAATGAAAGTTTGAAGTGTACAAGTTTACATAGACGGTACACAAAAAAGCTGGAGAAACTCAGCGGGTGCAGCAGCATCTATGGAGCGAAGGAGATAGGCAACGTTTCGACCCGAAACGTTGCCTATTTCCTTCGCTCCATAGATGCTGCTGCACCCGCTGAGTTTCTCCAGCTTTTTTGTATACCTTCGATTTTCCAGCATCTGCAGTTCCTTCTTAAACAAGTTTATATAGACCTTGGACTGACTTTTCGGACTTTAACATAGATAGAAACATAGAAATTAGGTGCAGGAGTAGGCCATTCGGCCCTTCGAGCCTGCACCGCCATTCAATATGATCATGGCTGATCATCCAACTCAGTATCCCGTACCTGCCTTCTCTCCATACCCTCTGATCCCCTTAGCCACAAGGGCCACATCTAACTCCCTCTTAAATATAGCCAATGAACTGGCCTCGACTACCCTCTGTGGCAGGGAGTTCCAGAGATTCACCACTCTCTGTGTGAAAAAAGTTCTTCTCATCTCGGTTTTAAAGGATTTCCCCCTTATCCTTAAGCTGTGACCCCTTGTCCTGGACTTCCCCAACATCGGGAGCAATCTTCCTGCATCTAGCCTGTCCAACCCCTTAAGAATTTTGTTAACAAGATCATACAGTCTTTTAATATGTCAATTAAAATGAACACTTTGTGTAATATATATAATTAACGGAGATATGGTCACACATGAAAATTCTGTAGGTGACATTTTCAAAGTTGATTGGGATATGCAAAAAAAAAAATCCGAAATATGTATCCCATCCCTGCCATTATCGATAAATTGGTCATCCTAGACTATGTTGAGGCGTAATTGCTTGAGGTTTTCTCTAAGGTTATTTGTAATCTGCTTGATAGACCAGCAGAAGATTTATCCCAGCCATGCCAAAACAATTGGGGTAGTTCTGCATCAGTGAATTGCCACAGTCAATGTCACTATTATAGTGCAACGTGATATATTAACATTTAGTTTGAACATTTAATTTGTGTTAGCTCCAAATTGTAGAATAACATGGATTTAATGAAGGTCAGTGGCACAAGGAAGGTAGAGTGTGAGGCTACTGGTGAGTGAGATGTTGAGAATGAAGTTACAAACATTACACTCATATTGATCTGTGTGAGTGATTGGTGGTGGTCGGAGGGGCCGTAGGCGCAGATTGGCAGCCACGCTTCCGTCAGTCTGCCCCAGGGCAGCTGTGGCTACAGAAGTAGCTTACCACCACCGAGTGTGACTGAGGAGTGAATGAATAATGCGATGTAAAGCGCCTTGAGTATTAGAAAGGCGCTATATAAATCCCATCCATTATTATTATTATTATTATAGATAGTATGTACAAAATGGAGTACCCATTTTTGCCTCCTCACTTCCTCACCTCTTTTTCATTCTCCTGCACTTGCTCACCAGTGAAATCATGCAGTAAGTGGCAAGGAATGTCCCCTCATGGTGGCAAGGTGGAAGAACATACAATAGCCAACTGTGTGGTTTGATGCTGAATACAGTAGAGTTCATACAGTAGGACCAAATTCCTATTTTGCATGGCTGTTGGTGTGTGCTTGTTGCCTGTATAGCATTACAAAATGTATCATCCACTTCATCAGTAGATAGCTTTTGACCCATTGTGATAGCTGGGCCACAATAGTATGTTGAAGGAATGAAATCCGGTTAAATTTTAATGCAAAGCTGGTGTAAATTTGCCCATAAAGTAGTCTCCGTGCAAATACCTTGTGTTCTAACATGGTAGATCTTAGCAACATAAGCATTTATTGACATAGTCATCTTAACAACAGTTGGCAATGCAGTCTCTGTCCCACACCAAAATTGCAATTCCAGCTGGAACAGGTGGAAGGTTCATTGAACTTGGATGTCTTACATGGTTCCTCATAATGGTTTGGTTCAAAGAGTTGTTCTGTGAAAATGCTAAGTGGAATGATCTCCTGTCTGAGAATATTTCTTCTCCCCTCATTCTCATTAATTCCAATGTCCTGTTCCCAGTACCCGATGGTCATTCTCCCAGACATGTTTTGTTCCTAATAATAATAATAATACTATATTTTATTGTCATTGCACATAAGCGCAACAAGATTTGGTATGCAGCTTCCATCTGATGCCATAACATAAATAACTAATAACATTTGGATTTAGATATCCCCAAGAACATGGATTGTAAAAAGAACAGTAAATAGTCAAAACAGTTCAACAGACTAAAGTGCAGATGTGTCTGTGCGACGTGACCATCCGAGGGAGACAGTCCAGGGGGGGTGGGGGGCACTCAGCAGGGCCGGTTCAGAGCCACTATAGCTCTGGGAATGAAGCTGTTCCTGAGTCTGGAGGTTCGGGCGTAGAAGGCCTTGTAACGTCTGCCGGAGGGAAGTAGTTCGAACAGTTCATTACAAGGGTGTGAGGAGTCTTTATGGATGCTGACGGCCTTCCTGAGGCACCGTGTGTGGTAGATGCCCTCCAAGGCTGGTAGCTGTGTCCCAATAATCCTCTGCGCTCTGTGGACGACATTCCTAATGAAATGTACACCAGGGCAGGTAGTTTATTCAGAAATCACAAATGCAACCTCAATTCTTCAAACCTGCCACATCTCTCCCAAAGGAATAAAAACAGCGAATGCCGGAAATACTCAGCCGGCCAGGCAGCATCTGTGGAGAAAGGAACAGAGCAGGGCATTTCATCAGACGTCTTCTCATGACTTCCATAATTTGAAACAACTACAGAATGCAAAAACACTTGTGGAGATGTGCCAGGACCAGATGAAATCAATCAATAACAAAACTGTAAGTGATATTGGTATGAGTTCTGGCTATTGAATATGTTAGGTTAATGATGGGCATTGGTTAGAGCACTGTGTTTAAGATGGCAGCCCTGGAGATGTATTGGCATATTGTTTCTGTTTTGTATTAGCTTTCCACACCGATTTAAGGCTGATCTGTTTCCCTGCATTCTTCCAATGGATGCCCATTGAGCATATACAAATCACATTACTAACATGGTACCTGATACAATTTGCCGAGCAAGTACTTGTGTGCTGCCAATGAGAGTTTGGACCTCTTGATGTATGGCTATGATCCCAATTAACTGCTCAATCTATTTTAGATTTAACTGAGAAAGAAAATGTTGACCTACACATTGGGGAAAACGCTGCTCTTCTTTGAAGATCAGCACCTCTGATAATGACACATGTTAAGTATTGCAAGCTGCCAGCCTGCATTAACCGTTCACACTGAATAATAGAGCTTAGTTCAACACCTGAACCTGACTCCTACTGCTGAGCCAAACCAATACTTATATTAACATAATCATTCTCACACTACTAGTCCTGCAAAAAAACATAGACTTTGCCTTAATGACTCATGCTTCCAAGAATCTGTGCTGGAATCACTTAAAAGTGCCTTTCGTTTGCATTTACAATGCAGATTTAACGTCGGTACAAAATGATTTCATTTCCCAAAGGACTGTAATAGCAAGTGAAGGTCCTTTGAAGTGTAGTCTCTGTTGTAAAGTAAGAAGCGCAGCAGTCAATTTCGGCAGAGCAAATTCTCACAAACAACAATGTGATAATGACCAGATAATCCATGCTTGTGTTGTTTATTGAGTGATAAATATTGGCAGGGAAATAGGGATAACATTCCAGTTCTTCTATTGAAATTAAAGTTTCCACCCAACGAGGACACAAGGAACTACAAATGCTTAGTTTATTTTATTGTTCTAAAGATTTGGTTATTTGTTCTATCTGAAAGTCAGCACCTGTGCCAGTGCAATGCCCCCAGCTACTGGACCCCAAGCATCAGGCAAACATTTTGGTCTAATTATTCCAACACCACTTGGGCCTTCTGACTCAAAGAGGAGACTCCCACCAATTCCGCCATTGTTGGCTTTTTTCCAGATATAATAATTTGAGGAAGAACATTCTTGCTGTTGAGGGAGTGTAGCATAGGTTCACTAGCTTAATTCCCGGGATGGCAGGACTGACGTATGATGAAAGATTGGGTCGACCGGGCTTGTATTCACTGGAATTTAGAAGAATGAGAGGGGATCTTTTTGAAACATATAAAATTCTTGAAGGATTGGACAGGCTTGATGCAGGAATAATGTTCCCTATATTGGGGGAGTCCAGAACCAGTGGTCACAGTTTAAGAATAAGGGGTTGGCCATTTAGGACTGAGTTGAGGAAAAACATTTTCACCCAGAGAGTTGTGAATCTGTGGAATTCTCTGCCACAGAAGGCAGGAGAGACCAATTCAATGGATGTTTTCAAGAAAGATTTAGATTGAGCTCTTAGGGCTAACAGAATCAAGGGATAAGGGGAAAAAGCAAGAAAAGGGTACTGATTCTGGATGATCAGCCATGATCACATTGGCTGGCTCGAAGGGATGAATGGCCTACTCCTGCACATAGGTTTCTATGTTTTTATGTTTCTATATAAACTTTCTCACAATGCAAACATTGAAATATTGATTGGGATATTGATTGAGGGAAAAACTTGCATTCACCCAGGATCTTTCAACACCTGAATGCTTCCCAAAGGACTTTGGAGCCAATTTCATAACTTTTAATACAGAGGTCCAGTTGAAATTTAGGAAGCATGCTACCAACTTGAACATGGTGCTCTCCCATAAATAGCATGACAATCAACCTGAATGTGTGTTTTATGGTGTCAGTTGAGAGATCAATATATTGGCCAGGCCATCTGGGCTTGGGATCTTTAACTTTCTCCTGAGTAAACAGGCTGGATCTTGCTTTAGCATCTCATCTGAACATGTTCCCAGCATGTCAGAACTTCCCCCACAGCACATTGGAGTAAAAGTTAAGGGTTTTATGCTAAACTATCTGGAATGGGATCAAACTCAAATAATTTGATGCAGGCAATAGCTCTATTAACTGGTCTGCAGCTGACAATATTTATGCAACATCATAGATTATTTAGAATGTTGATTCATCAACCTTGTATTCTGAGTATGACTTTCATCTTGACAGAAGAAACTGCAGATGCTGGAATCTTGTATAAAAAACAAAGTACCGAAGGAACGCAATGGGACAGACGGCATCTGTGGAAAGATAAACAGTAATTTTTTAGGTCCCAAGACCTTTATCGTGTTTTACACTTTTAGTCTTCACAAATATTTTTAGAACCTGTGAAATGTTTGCTACAGAGATAGCGTGCACGTGAACAAGGCCAGAGAAATAGAGAAGGATCTCCTGATTTGAACTTCTTCAAGTGTTCCACACTGCTTCATTGCAAACATTGATCTTATGACTTTATGTGCACAGTGCAACACAATAACATATTCTCTCCCCATGATTCTGTAGCTTTCCCCATTTCAAATATGTAATCAATATTCCATTAAAGAAATAGAAATCTTGACCTCAGCCACTCTGTTCTGTAGTGCAGCAATCCTCTTCAGAAATATATTTCATCCAATCTTTCTTTGTGATAATATTAAATTAATTTGCCATCAGTAGGCACTCCCTATCAGCAAGAAGTAACCATGAGGCTATTTCTCACAGTTTAACAAAACTTATGTATGTTAGAGTCATAGGAGTTGGAGCTAAATCCTTTAACCCACCAAGTTCATACTGACCATCAATAACCAATTCACAATAATCAATTTATTTATTCTTCCAGTATTCGCACCAGTTCCTTTCAGGTTGCACCACACTTACACACACGTGGCAAGTGACAGTAGCCATTTGATCTACCGATTGTCTTTAGAATGTGGGAGGAAACTGGAGCATCACATGGTCACAGGGAGAACATGCAAACTTCTCATTGACAGCAGGTACACACGTTGGGGAGAAAAAAAAGGAGGAAAGGAGAATGAGTAGCAGAGGAAGAAGAGAAAGAGAAGAAAAGAAAGACCGGGAAGCGCAAAGACGAAGGGGAGAAAAAAACGGAAAGGAGAAGGAAAAAGAAACGAACATAAAAGAAAATAAAAAAAAAGAAAAAAAGAGAAAAGAGACGAGAGAGAGAGAGAGAGAGAAGAAGAGAGAGAGAGAAGAGAAAGAGGAGAGAGACGAGAAAGAGCGAGAGAGACAAAGAGAAAGAGCCCCGTCAGAAAAATCAGGAGAGAGAGAGGAGAGAAGAGAAAAGAGAAGAGAGAGAGAGAGAAAAGAGAAGCGCAAAGCGACGAGAGGCAGCAGAGGATAACGGACGAGACGCGAGAGAGAGAGAGAGCGAGAAGGAGAGGAGAGAGGAGAGAGCAGGAGCGAAGACAGAGAGCGACGAGACAGACGAGAGAGAGCGAGAGAGGAAGAGAGAGAGAGAGCGAGAGAAAAGAGAGAGAGAGAGACGAGAGAGAGAGAGAGAGAAAAAAAGAGAGAGAGAGAGAGAGAGAAAAAAAGAGAGAGAGAGAGAGAGAAAAAAAGAGAGAGAGAGAGAGAGAGAGAAGAAAAAAGAGAGAGAGAGAGAGAGAGAGAAAAAGCGAGAGCGAAGAGAGAGGAAGACAAAGAGAGAGGAGGAAGAGACGAAAAGAGAGAGAGAGAGAAAGACAACGAGAACGCGGAGCAGCGCGCCACCGACCAGCGATAACAGAAAAAGAGAGAGAAACGAGGAAAAAAGAGGAGAGAGCGAGCGAGAAAAAAAGCGAGAGAGAGAGAAGAGGAAACAAGACGAGAGACATAGACAAAAGCGAGAGCGCGAGAAGAACAAAGAGCGAGCGCGACAACAAGAACGACGCGAGCAGACACCAGACGAGATCCCGCGCGCGCCCAAAACGCGAGCTAGAGAATCTTCTCTCCCAAACTCTCCCCCTCCCTCCTCTCTCTCTCTCTCTCCCCCACCTCTCTCTCTCTCCCTCCCCCTCCTCTCTCTCTCTCTCTCCCCCACCTCTCTCTCTCTCTCTACCCCCCCCCCTCTCTAGATGCTCCTGCGAGTTGGGGGCTATGCGTCAGTAGATAGTGCGGTTATGGGTAAAAGGAGCAAAATAATATTAATATATTGACAAGGGGGTTAATTAGTGTGTGTGGGGGTAGTTAGTCTGTGTGTGGGGGTGGATAATCTGTGTGACGCCACATGCCACCCCTCCCCCCCCCACCCCCCCCGCAACCGCACGTTGGGGGAACAGACCCAACGGGTCTGCACTTGGTCTAGTATATTTTAATTTTCTCTGGGTATTGGTTTAACTGTATAACCACCATTCATTGGCCATTGCTGTACATTGTCTAAAGTGTACCTCTGGTCTGTCTCCAGAAACAAGCTTCTGAGATCCTAGTGATATATTCTAATATACTCTTCCAGAAAATGACATTTGAAAAAAAGAAATCATGGGAGATTTTATATATTGTATTTCAATTTCGGACATAAATATATGACTCTAATAAATTCAAGTTAACTCTAGAGAGAATTAGATGATAACATTTATCTGAAGGTGTGAACAAAATACCTTCTTCTATTGCCTACAGATCTAATGCCCTTGAGATGCTGGTAT
The DNA here is from genome assembly GCF_010909765.2 of Amblyraja radiata. Classification (NCBI taxonomy): domain Eukaryota; kingdom Metazoa; phylum Chordata; class Chondrichthyes; order Rajiformes; family Rajidae; genus Amblyraja; species Amblyraja radiata. The sequence continues at coordinate 19,373,834 of NC_045959.1, read as the reverse complement.
TTCTCTGTTTTTACGCAATGATAATAGGGCACCATTCCTATATGCCTGGTCCTAATACTTAAATTCCCAGTCTCTCGTTCCATACTGAATCACCCCACTGCAAGCATTTTGGTCTCTATCGATGTCTTCTGTGTGCTTTTCCCCATTCCTTATAGAGATGTTCCAGTTTCTTCACTTTAAACATGTGATCATAATCCTTGATATTCCAGTTTCACATTTTTCACATTTTATATCTTTGGAATCTATAGTCCACATATTATGTTGTGTCAAAAGCATGCTTTTGCTCCCATGTGCTTATGTATTACCTTTTTTCTGGTTCCAAATATTCTGTTCTTATTCCTTCCGAGTAAGAACCTGTTCTCTTTTGGGAACAATATCTATAATATTACGCAATAGGCATTATATCCATCATATTATATGAACAAATTCAGTGAGGAATACTGTCTTCCTCTATTGTGGGTGACTATGTTGTACAAAATACCTACTGTTTGCCACCAGATTAAGTCTGCTTGCATATCAAATCATTCAGATCAAGATCTTGAAAACTGGCAAATATGAGCTCCCACTGGTTTTACGACCCTTCCATCCAACACAACACATGTGCCAATAGTAATTTGATATCACTTGATATTTATTCTATTTCTGGAACAGGATAATATGTAAACACTCCGAAGGATCTAATACATTTTCTGCCTTTGGATTTCTGAAGCTCTTTTTAATTTTTTGCTTCACCTCTGTTTTAAAGTGCCATGCTTGAGTATTTTCGTTAAATATTCTTTAAGTGTGAATAGTGTGTGTCATTATATACTGTACAGTGATGTGATTTCAGAAAATGGTCTATGATCGCTTAAGATTTAAACAGACTTCCATCCTTTCTGCATCTCCTGTTCTCGCTCTTCCAGCTGAATATAAGGACTTGATCTAGGTACTCAATTTGCAAAACATTTTAGTGTTGTGGAAATCATTTCCTGTGTTTAGTGTAAGCCTGGGGCTAAGTTAGGAGAATAAAAGCATACCCTCCATTGTTGTTGCAATTTGCATCCATGTGATTGGCTCCACCAATTTTTAATAATTAAGTATCTTTGCTATTTTAGGCTCACAATAGTCCAATTTCTAAATCCCCACAGTTTAATGCATTTATCTGAAACAGAAGCAGATTAGTTGAAGGCACTATAGTCCTATTTCGATTAAATCTTCATTGGACTGTCAGTATTCCGAGATATTTAAAGATACACAGAATGTGATACAAATTCAAGCCAAGCCTTAGGACTCAACTTACAAAGAGAACTAATTCGGTAACTTGGGACACAAGCAGTATTTTTATTTTTTTCTATTTGCCTTTTATAACTTGACACGAGGAATATAATTCTGATAATTCAACAGTGACAGGTTCTAAATACAACTCAGAAGCTCCGGCTGGTGCTGGACCCAGGATTGTTATATGCCTGCAGTCCCAGGTCTGTGTCTCCTCTCTCAGTCTGATCACTCTGCCGCAGCCGGGGGGGAGTCTTGCCTCAGGCCAAACATATGCTTCTTTCCAGCAAACTAATACAAATTCACCATGGAGAAATAATTGCTCGAGTGAACATTTTTTCTCTCAGCTTTGTCATTCGCTCACTCAAATCGCTGAGGCACACGCCATTTAAATCAGGGGCTTTGATGCTTGCCTCTCCTTTTTAATGAAAACCTGGACCCTTGTAAATGATGTGAGCGTTTAAAAAGGCTTCATGGTTCTCCATCAAATGCATAACAGTTTGGCAAATGGATGAATCCCGACAGAGAAGTTTCAACAACAACTTCAGATGGGTTGATTTGGATCTCTTTGTAATTTGATAAAATTGATTGTTTTTCTCATCTCTTTTATTAAAGAAAACTTAAATATATTTGTTTTGAGTCCTCTCATTCTTCTTTTTCTGCCCATCAAATTATTCTCAATTTTCCGTCATGTGCCTTAATATGTTGCCGTTTTGTTCTTGCTTTTCTCTTAAATGTCTTAGTTATTCCTATCACTCTCACTCCCTCTCACACAAAGAAACATGTCTCCAATATGAATAATTACCAAAGAATAGGAAGAAAATAATCCATTATATACCACTTAAAGAGAAAAAAAACATGAAAGAAAATCAGAGCCATGAAAAGGAGTGAACAGCTTTTTTTTAATTATTTCAATTTGTTTAAATTATAAAAAAAAGCCCTTTAAAGTTAAACCTCTGTGAAATGACATAATTCCACAAACACAATGCCACAATCGTTATTTATTTCAGGCAGATTAAATTTGTAGAAACCTGAGATGGGATTTTGAGATATTTATTACTGAAGAATCAAATGAGTTTAGTAGTGCTGTCTTTTCATCCAGGGACCAGTTTGCTAAGTTTCATTTTTTTGTTAACGTTTTGAATAGTGCACTTGTCTGCTTAATATGGAGCAACTGTTATGCTGTGAGCTAGTCTAGAATTAAATAAACGTTGATGGCTTAAGACCACACAAATATATTTACAGTTTCAAAATAAGTATGTTAATATAGAAAAGATGGTGGATACAGTTGTAATAGATTGGGTGACAGGACTGAGTTGCTGCTTGCTCACAGTGATGGTTTATCCAACAGTGATTCCAGCTGCCTCTCGATTCCCCCCCCCCCCCCCTTTAGATAAGAACAAATCTGAGGTTTGAAAGTGAATTAGAAATGAACCATTTTATGTTTTTACTTGAAAGTTTATGGTTAATCACTGACGGTACAGGAAACGACAAGGAAAGTTAAGCGAAATACATTACCTATATTAATTTAGAATGTGTATTTACTGCACAGATATAATTTGCAAGTGTAACAGGGAATGGTGATAAGCAATTGTAATGTATTAGTCGGTAACTACATTTCAGCTCCATTCTCTTCACCAGCACAAACCTATATTTAGGTTTGAATGAACTGACCCTTGAAGGCAATAACCTAGATTTCTGTCCACAACGCTGAATTCAGTTTCAATTTAAGCAGCAACATTTTATGGCTGCTTGACACACTGGGAGGCAAGTCCTCACAAAGCAAATGCAAGTAAATAGGAGTTTTACCAACAGGACATGCACAATAGGGGTCAAGAAGGAACATGTATTCAACTCCACCCATAATCAGCTAATAAATATATATAACATGAGGTTTTGAGTGCACACACATAAATGCTCATCCCTGTAATCATAGGGATGTGTGCCAGTCTCAAAGGCAGTCAAATTTAATTACCAGTGCGCACCCTTATTTACCAACATTATGTAATAGTAATTTGTATTTAACGCACAGTTGGTTATACAGGATGCATGCTTAGCATAGATTCAGAACATGTGTGTTTAATACTGAAATATGTGCTTTAATATAGATACACCAAATGCACATAGAAAGCAGATGCACAACATGTAGATTTCACCCAATCATACAAAATGTGTACGTAAGATAGGTGTACAGCACATGCATTGCAACTAACTGATGAAAGGGTTGCAATTATGTCTGATAGGACACAAAATATGATACTGTTTTTTTTGATGGGCCTTTCAACTGTGATGTGTCCCGCTAATAAATGTGGATTTAATTTTTTAAGGAATACATCACTATTCATCAAGCCATACACTTTAAATCATGAGTCAGTTATAAACATCGCAACGGTGTTCCTTGCATCCATCTAGCCAAGACTATGATCCAATTGAACGATACAATTGATTCTAAATGGATACCAACATAATTGAAGAAATCATGAAGGAACTGAAACATGCTGGCAATGGGTTGGGATTCTCTGACTGGGGAAAAAGAAAGCAAACATTTTTAAAGAGTATTTTATTTCAGTTTAGTGTTTTCTTGACTGTTAACACTTTAATGAATTGTAATGAATGTACCTTTAAAAAAAAAGAAGTTATATTTATTCGAATTTTTTCCAAACATTTATTAAAATTGAAGAAAATAACACCACAGGCTTTGATTTTTTAGGCAGAACTCTGCCTCCATCCAGTTTCACCTCCAGTCTGGGTTATTCCAAGGGCAGAGATTCAGATCAGCACTGCTGAAGACCCAGTAGCAGCCTTCAGACCCCTCTGCCTGGTGGGATGGGACAGGCAGAGTAATCTTTGAAATATCTGAAATAAAGTATGGTCACAAGAGTGAATGGGCACTATGAGTGCAAGCGGTGAGCTGGATCTAGACCAGTGCTTCAGCTCAGTTCTGAATGAACGATCATTGACCAGAAATGTTAATTCTGTTTTCCTCCCCATAGATGCTGCTTGATTCTTTGGATACTTGCAACATTTTCTGCTTTTACTTTACATTTCTTGCATCTGTGATAATTTATTTGGACATAAAAGTGTGCAAGTATTTATTAAACATTTTAATTTGCATTTGTTTGAATTTTCAGAGCCTATTGGTGGTGTAAATTGCAATGGTCCAAACTTTAATCACATATCTAACCTCTGAATTGAATCGCACAGAAACAGAAATAACAGCAATTTATATTTTAGTTCTATTTGAACCTTTTCTGATTCAGGCGTAAGATGTGAGTGCAAGTCAGTACAGCCAGAATTTGGCTATAAAGGTGCTCTAATGTTCTTTTTCTCCCCTGACTTTCTTAAAGGTAGTGAAACTTTATGGAGTACAGTATCACCAGCTCTCCACAGCACTAGCTTTGCATCTACTCTTGACATATAATGCTTCCAATCGATGTGTCATTCGATAACATGTGTTGTTGCTGTCATCAGGGGAACACGTGCTGATTTTCATGCAGGTATTTTCAGTTCTTTTGCTACAATTCTTGAGTCCGTAATACAGTTATTGTTTCTCAAATAATTAAGTTCATTTGATGGTTGATGGTTGGCATGGGTTTGGTGGGCTGAATGGCCTGTTTCTGTGCTTCATCTCTCTGACATCAGAATTCTACAGCTCGTTTAACGTAAAATAATTAAAACATTAATATTCAATTATGAGAAAGGAAACAAATCATTTGGCTTTAGTTATCTTTTTAACCATTGGTTATCAATCCCATTCCAATAGGGCTGTGATAGATATGCTCGTTCAATGGCAGCAGGATCTGTCACCTGTCCTCCAGCACATTGCAGAGATTGAGGAACTGTTGACCTGCACACTTCCGCTAGCCTAGAGCTCTCCAAAGAACCACTGGATAAAAACCACTCTGCTGTGGCACAATATTGTCCTGTTGTTTATGGCAATGTAATGCTAAGCTAATGGAGAGGCCTCTCACGGAATGTCAAACGACAGCATTACCATATTTTAAAATGCCATTTTAATTCTACTTATGGATGAACCAAATGAATCCTATGAAGGTTCATATCGTGAATGGAATTAGGTTTAGATATCTTGATCTGCAATTTAGTTGAGCGTTCCCAGCATGTACTTGTTACTTTGACCACCAGATCTTAACTGTGACTGCATGCCAGCATGAAAGAGTCACTATGATGCTTGGAAATGCAGCTGCTTGAGATTGAATTTTCAAGAGCTAAGCAAATGGGTGGGAAATATAAATACATAATTCCATTAAACTATATATGTTATTTGATGAACAACATAATATATTATAATTGCCCTTGGGATATAATGAATGAATGCAGTTTATTTTGGTCATACATTAAAAAGAACAAACTTTACCATCTGTGTGAATATGAACCAACACTGTATCCATTTCACACAACGTTCACATAATCAATGACTGAAAAAGGAATAGGCTGAAGCCACAAAGCTTATTTTTGCCTATCATAAAACTATTAATTAATACATTCGTTCATTCGTTCATTCATTCATTCATTCATTCATTCATTCATTCATTCATTCATTCATTCATTCATTCATTCATTCATATAATGATGTGAATAATTTGTACACCAAAGATATAGGGTTCTTCATAAGGGTTAGAATGGGTTGGGAACTGATCAAGAATGTGCAGCTTCAAGCTCAAGTGTGAGGTCACATAAATGAACAATACCATTTGCTTGGATAGAAAGCTATCATGGCCTCACTTACATTCAAAGACCTCTCGCCTTTCTGAGCATTGAACGTTGAAAGTACATTTCAACAGATTTCGGAATTAGTGTGGAGAGATGAAGCATAGTTTGAGCATTATAGTCCCATACTGCCGTAACAAAACACAAACTTTGAACTGTGTAATCTCATTGAAAAGTGTTGAATTCTTATGGGGCTCCACAGGGTAGATGCAGAGATGATGTTTCTCTTGGCAGGGTCGCAGTCTAAGACCAAGGGGATGATCAATCAGATAAGAGATAAGGAGGAAGTTCTTCACCTGGAGGATGCTGAATCTTTGGAGCTTTTTACCTACGGGAGTGCAGTCACTGAGCATATTCAGAACAGAGATTTTGGAAACAGTGATCATAACTGTAGGTTTATGGATAAGGATAAGATCTGCACCTTGGGGTAAAGAGCTAAATTGTAGTAAGACGAATTACAACAGAGTTAGACAAGACAAGAGCTGGTGAGAATAGATTGGGAGCAGCTGTTTTGGGTGTCCATATGACATGTGGGATGCATTTAAAGGCCAACTGCTCAGAATTCAGGACTAACATGTTTCTGTGGGGAAGAAAGACAAGGATGGCAAAGTTCGGGAACCTTTGACGAAGAGGGATTTTGCTAACCTAGTCAAAAAGAAAAGCATATGTAAGAAAGCAAGAACGATCTTAACCAGGGAATCAGTAGGGTTAAAAGAGACCATGAAATGTCATCGGTGTGTAGGTTTAAAGTGAATCTGAAGGCAAAATCAAAAGGGGTAACAAAAGGGCCATGCAAGGAGGAAGGAGGGAATTTATAGTTGGAGCAAGAGAAAGTCATGACGAGCGCTTTGCATCAATATTCACCAAGAGAAAGACATGGCCTGTTGCAATATGTGGGAGGGATATGCTGATATCTTGGGCATGTCAATATCAGGAAAGAGGAGGTGCTGGGTCTCTCAACGTGGATTAAGATTGAAAAGTCACTAGGTTCTGATGGAATCTATTCCAGTTTATTAAGTAATGCATGAGAGGATATTCTCGGGTCCATGGCAGAGTACTTTGAGTACACTTTGGCCATGGATGTGATCCCAGAGGACTGAAGAATAGCCAATTTTGATCATCTATTTAGGAAGAGCAGTGTCGACAAACTACGGGTAGGAAATGGGTACGTTGGTGGAGCAGACCCAATGGGTCTGCACTTGGTCAAGTATACTTATTAGAACTCTGATTTTGTACGTGTGTATATGTGTATGTATACGTGGTTGTCTTTACATCTTTGCAAAAACACTATGCGGTAATGATTGCATTTTTACATAATCTGATTGACATTTTTCCCCTCGAGGCTGAGAACAACTTCACAGAACATTTTATGCTTTATATCTCGACGTAACTAATTAAAAGTAAGGTTTAAAAACATCAAAAGACTTTGAATTTAAAACAACCAGTTTTCACTGACGTCACAATGGCTCGGCTAGCTGTGATCAGCTTCACTGAAGATTTCATCCTATATTTGACACATTATTCATGATTAAAGCTTTAAAAATGCCAACTTTCACAAGTTTTTTACATATTCTGATGCACATTTTCCCTTTCTTGGCAGAGAACACCTTCACTGAACATTTTATGCTTTATTTCTTAACATTACTGTTTAAAGTTTAAAATAATCGATGATGTCACAATGGCTCGGCTAGCAGTGACGACGCAGGAACACTCTGAACTTTTCACCTCACAGGAGAGGGAGGGCGAATCGCTATTGTCTAAGACCAAGGAGGTGCAATGGCAATAAAATATATTATTATTATTATTATTGCAACATGCGGGGGAAGTGAAATTGGAATTTTTTAAAGTCCACTGTTCAGGGAGGCAGGGGAGTGCTGGATTCTTACGTTCGGGAATGGCTTGAGTTGGAGGAACATGCCTCCCGTGGGGGCAACGGGTAGGGAACGGGTGCGGTGGGGGAACAGACTCAATGGGTCTGCACTAGGTCTAGTCTATATTACTAAAGTCTATATTACTAAAGTCTGATCTTGACCACTTCCTGTTGTTCTCTATATTAATTTTTAGAAAAACACGCTGCCACTTACGGCTGTGATTTTTGTCCATCTTACTCAGTCCCCCTCCGCTGTGCAGGACCAGAGGATTTTTCCCATCGATGAAAAATAAAACAGTTATTCATGTTTAAAAAATGTTGAGATTCTCTCTCCTGAAGGCCACGCCCCTTCCGGAGTGACTATAAAAACTGGAAGTGTTGAGTACCTCAGTCAGTCTCTGCAAGATGGTGGAGTGAGAGGGTCACGTCTCTCAATCTGAGCTGTGAATACCACTGAACACATGTCTACTAAACTGTGAGTGGTTTTACTGACCTGTCAGTGCCCTTAATGTGGTTTGAAAATATAGTTTGGAAATGCTAAAGCTGTGTTGCCTTTGGTTTGGAAATGCTAAATCAGTGTTGCCTTTGGTTTGGAAATGCTAAATCAGTGTTGCCTTTGGTTTCGGAAATTCTGAAGCTGTGTTGCCTTTGGTTTTGGAAATGCTAAAGCTTTGTTGCCTAATTAAAGTTGCCTTGCCAAATTAAAGTTGCCTTGCATTATTAAAGTTGCCTTGCCTTTTATATAATTAAAAGTCTAATCTTGACCACTTCCTGTTTGCGCTTTATATTGATTTTAGAAAAAATGCTACCACGTACGGCTGTGATTGTCTGGCCATCTTACTCCCCCTCCGCTCATCAGGTGCCAAGAATTTTTCCCATCGATTAAAAATAAGAGTTATTAGTGTTTATAAAATGTTGAGATTCTCTCTCCTGTCAATCATGCCATGAAGGCCACGCCCCTTCTGGTGGGGGGGAGGGACTATAAAACCAAGAAGTATGGGCGTGGCTCAGTCTCTGCAAGATGGAGGAGGGAGAGGTCACGACCCGCTATCTTTAGTGACCTTGCACCCTGCTTGAAATGGAATTTCAAGGAATAGCCATGAGTCAACTGCCAGCCCACCAGCCGTGAGTGAGTGAGCGGCCAGCACAACAGGCTTGAGTGACTGAGCCGCCAGCCCAAGAATCCATTCGGCCCACAATGTCCAGACTAGCCCTCTGGAAACCAGTCCCTTCAGCCCACAACACCCATACTAGCGCTCCAGAAAGCCTCCCCCCCCCACTGGCCACCAATATTGGAATTGGTGGATAGGTAGAATATTGCGTTGTGGGACCAGCCCTCTCGTGTGATGCGAGGGGATTTTCCTATCACCTTTCGGGCATTCTGTTTAGTACTGCCATTATTTCATGGGGCTTCCATGGCATATGGGTGTCTGTAGCACGGGGATTATTCATACTCACTGCGCTGGCTGAATCTGATATACCTATTCCTTCCCTTACTGGTAACTGCCTATGGGATACCTGTTCAATTTGTAAGCTTTCGGTTACATCAAAGTATATTTTGATATCTAAAATCACTGTCTCACCCTCAGATAAATCTACCAGTTCACTAGTATCTGCTGTTGGTAGAACCACCTTTCCCTTGTTCTGAGTGTTTCCCTTCATCTCCTCTCCTGTTCTTACTAGTACCTGGAGGTCGATCTACTTTACCTTCTTTTAGTTCTAATCCAAGTTTAGTGATGGCTTTTTCCCAACTAGCCATTCTCTTGACCTCCTTATTCGCCTTCCGATCCTCAAAATATGTTCTCCATGACCCGTATATTTATTTTACACCTTCGTTGTTACTATGCTGCCAAATGATCCGTTCTATGTATTTGATGTATTTTATGTCCAGAACAAGGGGTCACAGTTTAGGGATAAGGGGGAAATCTTTTAGGACCGAGATGAGAAAATCATTTTTTACACAGAGTGGTGAATCTGTAGAACTCTCTGCCACAGAAGGTAGTTGAGGCCAGTTCATTGGCTATATTTAAGAGGGAGTTAGATGTGGCCCTTGTGGCTAAAGGGATCAGTGGGTATGGAGAGAAGGCAGGTACAGGATACTGAGTTGGATGATCAGCAATTATCATATTGAATGGCGGTGCAGGCTCGAAGGGCCGAATGACCTACTCCTGCACCTATTTTCTATGTTTCTATGTTTCTATGTTTCTATGTATTCTATGTATTTTATCCCTCTTACTGTTCTAACCCCCCCCCCCCCCCTTCCCCACTGACCACCAATATTGGAATTGGTGGAGAGGTGGAATTTGCGTTGTGGGACCAGCCCTCCCGTGTGAAACTGGCACCCAACGGGTCCCACTTGGTCTAGTATTTATATAAAAATGTAAGTGGGCTGATTAGTAAGTTGCAGATACAATATTTGGTGCAGCTGTGGAGATTGAGAAAGGTTGTCAAAAGATTCAGCAGCATTTAGACCAGTAGAAATATGGACAGACAAATGGCAGATGGAAATAAGTACAGACTGCTGTGAGGTATAGCACTTTCAGAGGTCATATGTAAGAGGAAAGTTTACAGTAAATGGCATGACTTTTATGAGAACTGATATTGAGAGGGACCTTTTGGTGCACGTTCATAGCTAAGTTCTATACAAGTCAATAGGGTGGTATTGAATACACCATGCTTGTCTCAATAGTCGGGATGCTGTGTATAAAAGTCAGTAAGTTATGTGGCATCTGTATAAAACTTTGGGTACAACATAACTGTAGTATACAGTATGGGGGCTTTGGAGAAGATGTAGAAGACGTATAGCAGGATGTTGCCTGATTAGATTATCAGTTATAAGGCAAGGTTGAACAAATGTGGATTATTGTATCTGGAGCATCAGAATTTGAGGGGCGATTGAGTTATATTATCACAAGATGCATAGACAGGGTAAATAGTCAATCTTTTTCCCAGAGTGGAAAAGTCAAATACCTAAGGGCGTAGTTTTAAGATTAAAGTTTAAAGGAGATTTACAAAGCTAGTTTTTTATACAGAGAATCTTACTTGCGTGGACTGGGGAGGTGGTGCAAGCAGATACAATGGTAATATTTGAGACCGATTTAGCTAGACACATGAACGGGTAGAGAATCTATCTTGGGCAGCTCAACCTAATTTTTTTTTAAAGTACAGATTTATATAGCACCTTCTTTATCCCTTTCAGAATGCCCTGGAGTGTTTTCCAGAGGTTATGTTTTTAATGGAGAAAAGCATGGCACCCAATATGCATCCAAGAAGCTCTCAAAAGAGAACTATGAAAATGAACTAAATGCTATGTTTTAGAATTTTTGTATGGGGTCGTAAATATAGGGCAGTGCACTAAATAATTTCCCTGGAGTCATGTAGAATAGCCACATGAGATGTTATGTACTCGTGAGAGCACAGACAGAGCCTAGGTTTACTCTCTTATTCAATTAGCTGTCCCTCTGGCAGTCACAGGGCATTGCACCTACATGCCAGCCTACGCAGTTGTGCTCATATCACTGGGAAGTACTTAAACTCTTATATCTTCCATCTCATGAAACAAGAGTGATTCATAGTTGTCACTATCAAAGAAGGCAAGCAGTGTGTTGCAGGTGCACTCTTAAAGGGCTTTCTCACGGTGCGACCTGACGCAAGACTTAACAAGAGTTTAACATCGTGGGAACCTCCTGCGATAACAGTACGGCATTCGTGGACCACCGAGGACTAACGGCAGGTAGTCGTGTAACTTTGTAAGGTCGGGAGAAAATTCAAACATTTTTGAATTTCTCCAAGAGTGACTTGAGCACTTTTTGGTGAGCGTTGCAACATTGTATGAACGCAGATGCCAGTGCGATATCCGTAATGACTCTTGCGGGTACCGTGGGAACTCCTGCGAACGGTAAACCCGGAAGCTTGACAGAGGGGATATAAGGTGAGTAAAAAATGTGGTCTCAATATCGCCAATGGACCATGTGTCCATCGAGGACATCCCACCTAATTGTCATTGTTCGAGAATCTTTTTCACAGTAAGACTTGCAGAGATGCCTCTCAGAAAAGCGCAAAGAAAGGGGTCAAAGAAAGTCAGAAAGTTTTTAGCCATGCAGGTAAATGAGGAGGAGACTCAGCAAGAGAGACAGGTGGAGAGGCAAGAGGAGATGCCAGAGATACCACTGCCTGTGGGCTTCTTGGAGCAGGGAGAGGGTGATCAAGGTGGATTTGAGATTGCCTCCCCAGTAGCTGTTGCCTCCCCAATAGCCTCAGCAGACGATTATCCCAAATTATTCTTTAACTCATTAAAGAGCTCGGGTGAAATTCTGACAAAGTTTTTGAATGCACTTTTATCCTCTTCGCACAGCACATTAAGCAGTTGCTCATATTGTCCAAATTGAGGTCTCCGTTGAAACATGGGCTTAACCCAGTGAGACTTCCTCTTAATTCTCTTTTTAATTAATCTCACCCTTCTGCCTTCACGCAAGCGTTTTTTCGATGCACATGTTGCGCTAATGCATACAGCGTGTCAATGAAAATAACAACCAGCCTGTACTCGAACCAACTTTGTATAGGCATGTCTGCAAATGAGCCAATTCTACGAACGGAGGATATTTATATAGTGTGTGAAAAAAAGTGACATCATTTGTGCCACGTGATTAACTACACTACAGTCCACGATGTTCATTCACGATTAACGGGAAAGATCGGGAGACGGACAAGTCACTCGCACAAATGACAGAATTGCCGAGTACCGTGGGAACTCTTTATCTACCCCCCGTTATATCGTGCGGAACTCGTGCTGGACCACGACCACTTCACTCTGGTGACATCTTGCGTCAGGTCGCACCGTGAGAACCGGCCATTAGAATTTGTGCAAAGGTTTACTCTCCAACTGGCAACATTTGTTGCATTGTATCATCGTGTCATCTTCGGATTTAAATATTCAAAAGAAAAAAGTGGGAATATAAATTCTTTTGCCAGCTCTTTTGACCCTAGTGACATTAAGTATAGATCTGCTGACATTTGATTGCATTCTTGTGATAATCTTACTCAGGCATGCCTCACCCTTCTGCAAACCTGTTTCTCTGAAATGTAATTTATGACATGACGGCTTAAAAGTCACAAGCCAGATCTAAGTTTATCTCTTAATGGAAGTTATGCCTGAACATGCATTTGGAAGCTTGGTGCCACATGGGAAATGTAGTTTTATTTTTGTATGAAAGTCTGACTGTAAAACTGTGCTGTGGTCTCTCCCATATGCTGTGATTTTCTTTCTAACCAGCTGCAGCTTGTTCTGTCCTGTTACAAATGTTGGCTGAGTTCAAGCAGCCCATCGGTGTACACAGAGGCGTTTAACTCATTCCCTACTCCACTGCTCTTCCTGGGATGGTTTCCAGTTCCTGGACAATTGCCAGATGGAGCAATCTTTATAGCTGTGTGATCGTAGTCTCAGCTGCAGAAGATGACATCATCATAGTCGTTGCATGCCAGCGCTTACCACTAGTAAAGTGCAAATTAAGCATTTCTAGAATTTTGGACACCTGTGTGGGAGATAACATCGTGAACAATTAAAGGAAAGCTTGTGTGATTCATAAATGTCATCTGAGCTCTGAAATATAACTCTTTGCTCAAGGGTATTAAAGGAAATGGAGCCAAGACTGGAGGATGGAGTTAAGGATACATGTAAGGCATAGTCACATTGAATGGCAGAACAGACTTCCAAAGAATCTTATTCTCCTGAACCAGTTTTCTTTTGTAAGAACATAGGAAGTAAAACCAAAGGTACTTCACACCAAAGTTGCCCGACAACTCTTTATTTATCATGTCTGGTTTCTTTTCCATTCCTGATTTTAACTGCCCCATATTTTGACAACCATATCTTCAGCAGCCTCGATCCCAAGCTCCAGAATCCCTTTGCCAAAACTCTTTCATTCTAATGCTCTCTCACTCTTTAAAGACAATCCCTATACCTACCTCCTTAAACAAGGCTGTGCAAATATATTTTCATGTGATCTTTGGCTGTGGAAAGCCTTGGTTCATTGCTGCCACAATAAAAGTGCATTTTAAATGAAAGCTGTGGGTTGCCCTGTGTGTCCATGAATGTTTGTTTTTGTACTTGTATTTCCAGCATTTTCTGATCTCCTCCTGGACCTGCTTCTCTCCAGAAGGAAGATTGACCTGCAATGAAACGTAGAAACATAGAAACATAGAAAATAGGTGCAGGAGTAGCCCATTCGGCCCTTCGAGCCTGCACCGCCATTCAATATGATCATGGTTGATCATCCAACTCAGTATCCTGTGCCTGCCTTCTCTCCATACCCCCTGATCCCTTTAGCCACAAGGGCCACATCTAACTCCATCTTAAATATAGCCAATGAACTGGCCTCAACTACCTTCTGTGGCGGGGAGTTCCAGAGATTCACCACTCTCTGTGTGAAAAATGTTTTTCTCATCTCGGTCCTAAATGATTTCCCCTTTATCCTTAAACTGTGACCCCTTGTCCTGGACTTCCCCAACATCGGGAACAATCTTCCTGCATCTAGCCTGTCCAACCCCTTAAGAATTTTGTAAGTTTCTATAAGATCCCCCCTCAATCTTCTAAATTCTAGCGAGTACAAGCCGAGTCTATCCAGTCTTTCTTCATATGAAAGTCCTGACATCCCAGGAATCAGTCTGGTGAACCTTCTCTGTACTCTCTCTATGGCAAGAATGTCTTTCCTCAGATTAGGAGACCAAAACAGATTTGGAGAGAAAAGAATTGTCACCAACACTGAAAAGCAGTTCACCTTTCCTCTGACCTACCTGGTTCCACCCATCATCTATCAGCTTCACTCTCTATCCATTTTCCTCCCTCCCCATCCAAATCCAACTGCCTATTTTTGTTTAATGTTTCCATTCATCATCTACCAGCTTCAGCCACAACACTACCCCTCCCCTTCCCCCATCCAGCGTGATCGGTTCCAAATACCCTACCCCCTACCTCACCTGGTTCACCCTACTTCACACCAGCCTCTGCCTCACCAATCCCTCTCTCTTTTACATGCACGGCTCCCCAGCATACATATCACCTGACCTATGGAATTCCAACTCTACGCAACATCTCACATATATTTCCATACATTTTTGAGGCAATCTAGTAGTAACATTAATAAAATATTTTCTAGTCAAAGGTAGACACAAAATGCTGGAGTAGCTCAGCGGGACAGGCATCATCTCTAGAGAGAAGGAATGTGTGACGTTTCCGGATGTGACCCTTCTTCAGATGTTTTCTAGAATTCATTATTGATTTTATATACTCCATTAGTTTAATTCTGAGCAGTGTTGCCAATTATATGAAATCAAGAATTATTGCAATTGTATATAGAGTGATATGACATGGTTATAGGAAACATACATTTCTTACTTATGGACTGATTGGCTTATGGACAGTAATGTAACTTGAGATTGTACTGGCTATCTTCCCTCCACTCTCAGTCCTGATGTAGGATCTCAACCTAAAATGTTGACCATCCTTTTGCCTCAACAGATGATGCTTGACCCGTTGAATTGGTCCAGCAGTTTATTTTTTGCACTTAAATACAGTAACTGTAGCAAACATCTATCCAACCAATATAGTTTGTAGGCATAATGCACCTACATCTAGTTTACTAAATCATTTTTCTCTCCCCTTTGCTGATTTTGACTACTGGGATACAAGTGCCTTAGACATCAGGCACCCCTTTTCCGTATGATATACTTGCAATTGAGATGGTTCATGTAGATTCACCCGGATCATCCTCAGGATGCGGGCTGTCCCATAAAGTATGATTGAGGGAGATTGACCTATATTCATTGCACTTCAGAAGAATGGGAAATGGTCTAATTGAAGCATGAAAGATTCTGAGATAGATTGACAGGTGGATTTGAGACTATTTTTGTAGACTGGAGAGTTTAGAAGCAGGGAAAATAATCTCAGGATAAAAGATTGGCAATCTCGGAGTGAGATGAGAAGGTAGACACAAAGTGCGGGAGTAACTCAATGGGTCAGGCAGGATGGATGAGAGAAAGGATGGGTGACGTTTTGAGGTGGAATGTCTGAAGAAGGGTTCCGACCCGAAAAGTCACCCATCCCTTTTCCCCAGAGACGCTGCCTGTCCCGCTGAGTTACTCCAGCATTTTGTGTCTACCTGCAGTTCCTTCCTGCACAATGAGATGTGAAGACTGTACTATGAATCCCCGGATGTTTTTCATGTCAGGCAATTATTTGCTCCTTACTGTTCATGCAGTATCGATAGATTTGCATACAAGAAGAAATTCAAGGGATGTGGAGATCAGGCAGCAAAGTAGTCAAGGCATAATATCCATCATGATCTTATTGCATGGACTAGCATGCTTGAAGGGCTGATTGGCCTACATCTGCTACCAGCTTATGTCCTTATACTATTGGGAGATGAGTGCTGCAGTCTTGGCAGGAAACTAGTTTCCTTGAGAAATGTGATGAGCTTATTTTTTGGACTGCAGCCCTGAATTGAGAGGACCTTAGAAAGCAATGACTGCAGGGCTGGAGATAACTTCCCATGGCTCTGATGATCACCTTGCCAAAAGTTTATAGCTTCTTTGAATTCAGTGTTCACATATTTTAAGAACCTTGACAATGCACAGGGCATTGTAGCTGGCTTTATAGGTACCAGTTCCAGTTTCTTAAATGTCCACTCTCTCCAACATCGATGCAGTGCAGCTGCAATTGTGGTCTTTATAAGATGAACATCATCAATTCACCAAGGCTTTTTCACTAACACTTCAGAAAACTGCGACCATTATCTTCCAGAAGGACAACGATTCTCTGGATCAAACATCATCCTGACTTGGAAATACAGTGCATCACCATTTCTTCATCACTGCTGGGTCACAATCCTCCATCAACAGTGTTCAGTTTAGTTTATTTTCACATGTACCGCGGTACAATGAAAAGCTTTTGTTGCATGCTAACCAGTCAGTAGAAAGACAATACATGATTATAATTGATGCATTTGCAGTGTATAGATACATGATAAGGGAATAGCGTTTAGTGCAAGGCAAGGCCAACAAAGTCCGATCAAGGATAGTCTGATGGTCATCAAAGAGGTAGATAGTAGTTCAGCACTACTCTCTAGTTGTGGTAGCAAGATTCAGTTGCCTGATAACAGCGGGGAAGAACAGTGTGGGTGTAAACTCATCACAAGGACTGCAGTACGTCGAGAAGGCTCTTTCTCAAGGGGATGAACAATATTTTCTGGCCTTATCAGAGATGTTCACATGCTATTGATAAATAAAATGTGTTTTGAATGCCCACCATTTGAGTTGTTAGTTTAGGATCATAATCACTACACGACCTAGTTACAGGAGACTGCACATGCTTGAAACTGAGCAAAAAATAAACTGCTGGAAGTAGCGTTTGTGAAGGGAAAGGGAGGCGATAGTAGAATGTGGGAGAGAAACCTATAGAGGGGAGTGGTGAATGGATTGTACAAACCTGAGATCCTGGCCGAGATTGAACTGGGATGCCTTAAACCAGAGTGGGAAGCTATGCATTACGGAGATCATAGAACACAGGATGCGAAGGGAAATCCTTCGGGGAAAGCGGTGAATGGATTGTACATATTTGAGGAGATGGCAGAATGCAGCGGATGCTGCATGCCCATTACCTCCACAGATGCTGCTTGACCTGCTGAGTTCCTCCAGCAGTTTATTTTTCTCTACAGTGTGATTTTACCGATACAGAGAACTTACAGGGAGAATACGATGGTGCTGGAAAGAGTGAAGAGGAGATTCACCAAGATGTTGCCTGGATTGGAGAACTTCAACAATGGGAAGAGATAGGATAGTCTGGAGCAAAGGAGGTTGAGGGGTGAGTAATAGATGTATAAAGTATGACTTGCATAGCTAGGGGAGTTAAACAATATATTTTTTCCTGTGGTGAGACTATCAAGGTCGAGGCAGCAAGGTGGTGCAGTGGTAGAGTTGCTGCCTTACAGGTTCAAGTCAAGTCAAGTCAAGTCAAGAGAGTTTATTGTCATGTGTCCCGGATAGGATAATGAAATTCTTGCTTGCTGCAGCACAACAGGATATTGTAGGCAATCCTGTCTATGGGTTGTGTCTGCAAGGAGTTTGTACATTTTCCCTGTGACCGTGTGGGTTTTCCCTGGGTGGTCCGGTTTCCTCCCATATTCCAAAGACATACCCAGTCTGAAGAAGGGTCTTGACCCAAAACGTCACCCATTCCATCTCTCCAGAGATGCTGCCTGTGCCATTGAGTTACTCCAGCTTTTTGTGTCCACCTTCAGTTTAAACCAGCATCTGCAGTTCCTTCCTACACATACAAGTTTAATTGGCATTGGTAAAATTGCAAATTCTAAATTGTGGAGGGTAGTGCTAGTGTGCAGGGATCGCTGGTTGGCACTGCTGTATTCTCTAAACAAAACTAAGCTAAAACTAAACAAGAGGACATAGATTTCATATGAGAATAAAGAGTTTTACACAGTGAGTGGTCAATACTGGAATGCACTGCCAGAGGAGGTGGTAAAATCAGATGCAATGACAAAGTTTAAGAGCCCTTTGGACATTTATACAGGCACTTAAATTGGCACGGATATGATTTTAACATGGGCAGAAGGTTGACATCAGTGTGGTGTTCTGAAGCGGCCATTTTTATGCTGTACAACTCCACAACTCTATGACGAAACGGTTCGACTACATGGGTCTATATCTTGTGTTGTAAAAGCATAAAATCAATCCATTGGTCAATGCGAGCTGAAAAAAGCTAATTTTGGATTTGGGATAGAATAGAGGATATTTAATGATTTAAGTTTAGGTTTACTATTGGTACATGTACTGAGGTATTGTGAAAGGCTTTGTTTTGCATGCTATCCAAACAGATCAAAATTCCTTTCTACTTACTTTATCTCAACCACTCATATGTTTATTAATGCTAATCAATTCTCTCCTTCAGCCTCCTATGTAATCCTATCTTTCCTCATAATTACAACTGTCCAGTCTTGCCAAAGACTAATATGTCTCCTTTGAACCCTCTTCAATACAATCATGTCTATTTTCTGATATAAAATGGTGCACACAACGGAAGTTGGGCTCTGACTAATATTGTTTGCAGATGTAGCATAACCTCACTTCTTTTATATTCTATGCATCAGTTGATAAAGGAAAGGTATCTGCTTGCACTTACACCACCTATTACTCCAGACTCCTTTGTTCTTCCACACTACTGAATAACTTGTCATTTGTTCACACTGCTTTGGATTAAACTCAAATTGCTACTATTTTCCAAATAACCGGTCATCCATATCTTTTATAAAATTTTAGGTCAGCCTCATTTGGAGCATTGTGGGCAGAGGGGATCTGACAAGGTTTATCAAATTATGGGAGGCACAGAGGTGGGTAGACAGTCAGAACATTTTCCCCGGAATGGAATGTCAAATAATGCAGGGTACAGCTTTAGGGTTAGAGGGAAATATTTAAAGGAGATATGCAGGGGAAACCTATTGACAGAGAGTGGTAGGTTCCTGGAACTCGTTGCCAGGCATGGTTGTGGAAGCAGATGTAATATACTATATCTTGATTATTTACTATAACAACATTAAAAAAAAAAATTTGGATAGGTACATGGAGGTACAGGAAATGTTTAGAAGGGTATGAGCCAAATGCGGGCAGATGGGGCTAGTGTCGATGGGTTATCTTGGTCAGCATCTGCAAGTTGGACAGAAGAACCTGTTTCCATGCTGATTGAGTATGGCTCCATATGATTGTGACTTTTAAGTGGCTTTTACATAGGTACATAAATATGCACGATTAGAGGGATATGGATCATAGGCAGGCTGAAGAGATTAGGTTAATTCCGTATCATGTTCGGCACAGACATTGGCCAAAGGGCCTATCCCATACTGTACTGTCCTATGTTCTATGTTCTATTTGTCTCCCTACATTGTAGCATTTTTCTCATCAATGTCAACCACATGGGCAATTTGTGTATCACCTGCCGGCATCTTTATCCTGCTCCTGCAATAAAGTCAAAGTCATTGATATATTTTAAGTGATGGAAGCAAATAAACCTTGAGCTCCACAGTACTCCATTACTAACTGCCTATCAGTCAAAGAATCACCTGTCATAGAAACATAGAAAAAACATAGGAACATAGCAAAATAGGTGCAAGAGATG
The DNA here is from genome assembly GCF_010909765.2 of Amblyraja radiata. Classification (NCBI taxonomy): domain Eukaryota; kingdom Metazoa; phylum Chordata; class Chondrichthyes; order Rajiformes; family Rajidae; genus Amblyraja; species Amblyraja radiata. The sequence continues at coordinate 19,353,804 of NC_045959.1, read as the reverse complement.
GCCATTCGGCCCTACGAGCTAGCACCGCCATTCAATATGATCATGGCTGATCATCTAAAATCAGTACCCCGTTCTGGCTTTTTCCCCATATTCCTTTATTCCCTTAGCCCCAAAAGCTAAATCTAACTCTTTTGAAAACATCCAGTGAATTGGCCTCCACTGCCTTCTGTGGCAGAGAACTCCGCAGATTCACAGCTCTCTGTGTGAAAACGTTTTTCCTCATCTCAGTCCTAAATGGCTTACCCCTTATTCTTAAACTGTGACCCCTGGTTCTGGACTCCCCCAACATCCAGAACAACTTTCCTGCATCTAGCCTGTCCAATCCTTTAAGAATGTTACATGTTTCTAAAAGATCCCCTCTCATATTTTTAAATTCAAGTGAATACAAGCCCAGTCGACAACATTCTTTCATCAGATGTCAGTCCTGCCTTCCCGGGAATTAACCTGGTGAACCTTCGCTGCACTCGCTCAATAACAATAATGTGCTTCCTCAAATTAGGAAATCAAAATTGCACACAATATTCCAGGTGCGGTCTCACCAGGGCCCTATACAACTGTAGTAGGACCCCCTTGCTCCTAAACTCAAATCCTCTCGCAATGAAGGCCAACATGCCATTAGCTTTCTTCACTGCCTGCTGTACCTGCATGCTTACTTTCAGTGACTGATGTACAAGCACACCCAGGTCATGTTGAACCTCCCCTTTTCCTAATCTGACACCATTTAGATAATAATCTGCCTTCCTGTTGCCAACAAAGTGGATAATCTCACATTTATCCACATAATACTGCATCTGCCATGCATCTGCCCACTCACCCAACCCATCCAAATCATCCTGCAGCCTGATAGCATCGTCATTGCAGCTCACACTGCCACCCAGCTTGGGGTCATCCGCAAACTTGGAGATGTTACATTTAATTCCCTCGCCTTAATCCTGAATATATATTGTAAATAACTGTGGATCCAGCAACGAGCCTTGCGGCACCCCACTAGTCACTGCCTGCCATTCTGAAAAGGACCCGTTACTTCCTACTCTTTGCTTCCTGTCTGCCAACCAATTCTCTATCCATGTCAATATCCTACCCCAAATACCATGTGCTTTAATTTTGCACACTAATCTCTTGTGAGGGACCTTGTTAAAGGTTTTTTGAAAGTCCAGATATAACACATGCACTGGCTCTCCCTTATCCATTCTACTTGTTACATCCAGTCAACTTGTACCATTTCCCGATTTAGGTTTAGGCACAAGTTTATTATTGTCATGTATTCCAACGTGCAGAGTGTTGCATGCTATCCAAACAGAACAGATATACTATATACAGTGTAAATATAATAAAGTCAAAGTCAAGTACAAATAGACAGAGCAATGGGAAAAACACAGAGTGCAGAATATAGTTCTAATATTGTAGTGCATCAGTTCCTTTGACAAAAAGATAGACACAAAATGATGGAGTAACTCAGCGGGTCAGGCAGCATCTCTGCTGAAAAGCAATAGGTGACGTTTGGAATGAGATCCTTCTTTAGACTGAGAGTGAGGGGAGAGGGAAACTATGAAAAGGTACAATGAACAAAGGTATGAAAAGAACAACTCAATGCCAGCATCGATGATCATGGAAAGGACCTTCTGCTGGATAGGAGCAGGGAGAAAAAGGAATGACTCGGGTGGGCAAGTTTGAAAATGGTGGTTGCTTTTCGAGTCAGAGTGAAGTGTAGAGAGAGTCAATAGTAGGGAGTCTAGTCTGTGTGATAAATGATGCTATTGAAGAGGTTTGAGAGAGTCATTGGAGGCATGCTGAATTTCCCGAGGGAGTAGAGGCAATGGTGTACTGTTTTCTCTGCCACATCAATGTGGTTGGTCCATGACAGATCATTGGTAATATTAATGGCAAAGAGCTTGAGGCTCTCAACCATTTCGACTTCCATACCATGTGCTTAACATTCATGGCAAAGTCATGGGACGAGATTTGGGGAATGGGACTGGCAAGGTGGGTCTTAAATAGAACTTGCATGGACTTGATGGGTGAAATAGCCTTGTTTCATATTGTAACCATTCCGTGATTGGATGTATGCACCGATACATCATGCACCCAATAGAACATAGAACAGTGCAACACAGGAAAGTGCCCTTTGGCCCACCATATCTGTGCCGAACATGATGAAAAATTAAACTAATCTACTCTGCCTACCTTCATTCTCTGCATATCCATGTGCCTATCTAAAAGCCTCTTAAATGTTACCTCGATGTAAGTGCTGCCTCAACTACTACCTTTGGCAGCATGTTCCAGGTACCTACACACTCTATGTAAAAAAACATACCCCCGCATCGCCTTTAAAAATTGTTCTAATCATCTTAAATCTGTGCCCTATAGTCTGCGACATTTCCACCTTGACTGTCCACTTCTGACTGACTACCCCATCTATGCTTCTCATAACTTTATATCCATCTTGCCATAGAGGGAGTACAGAGAAGGTTCACCAGACTGATTCCTGGGATGGCAGGACTTTCATATGAAGAAAGTCTGGATAGACTCGGCTTGTACTCGCTAGAATTCAGAAGATCGAGGGGGGATCTTATAGAAACTTACAAAATTCTTAAGGGGTTGGACAGGATAGATGCAGGAAGATTATTCCCGATGTTGGGGAAGTCCAGAACTCGGGGTCACAGTTTAAGGATAAGAGGGAAGTCTTTTAGGACCGAGATGAGAAAATCATTTTTTACACAGAGAGTGGTGAATCTGTGGAATTCTCTGCCACAGAAGGTAGTTGAGGCCAGTTCATTGGCTAGATTTAAGAGGGAGTTAGATGTGGCCCTTGTGGCTAAAGGGATCAGGGGGTATGGAGAGAAGGCAGGGATGGGATACTGAGTTGGATGATCAGCCATGATCATATCGAATGGCGGTGCAGGCTCGAAGGGCCGAATGGCCTACTCCTGCACCTATTTTCTATGTTTCTATGTTTCTATCTATCAGGTCTCCCCTCAGGCGCCAATGTTCAAGAGAAAACAAACCAAGCCTGTCCAACCTCTCCTTACTTCTCTACATCAGACAGTATTCTGGTAAACCTCTTTGGCACCCTCTCCAGGGTCTGCACATCCTTCATTTAATGGTGTGCCCAGAATTGCAGCCATACTCCAAATGCAGGATAAGCAAAGTCCTATAATGCAACAACATGACTTGCAGACTCTTATACCCAATGCTGCCACAGAGAGAGATTTGCTGTCTTTCATGCCTCACACAATGTGACTGCCGCCGTCCTTGCCCAAGTAATCAGTTTTGAGGCCCAAGAGTATTCTGGGCTTGCGAATATTTTCAGCCTTGAGGCTCTCTCTTCCACTTTACCCGGCAGCTACATTGTGCTGCCACTTCTGGAACCAAAGTAGGTGGATGGCAGGTTTGAAGCCCTTGTAATGGCATTAAAAAAAAAATTACATTAGTTATGACAAAGAGCATTTGAATGAGACCTGCAGTTCTTTCAGATTGCTGGCAGAAGCATGATGAGTTGAATAGCCTTCTTCTGCACTGATAATTTTAGAATAACCTTCAGAATATGGTTACAGGTACATATGTATCATCTCAAAGAGACTACCTCATAGGTACTAAATGTTCTCATGAAAAAGTATAGCAAATATAACAATAACACTAAACATCACACCCATTCCCAGTTTGCAATAAGCCTTTAAAGGGTTAAATAAAGTGTCTTTACTTTTATCAGATGCTGTGGGAGCTGCTCTATATTTTCTCTTTTCATTCCTGTGTCAGGCAAGCATTTAGAACAATCCCATGCATTCACACAATCACAACTGCAATGTAAACTCTGAAGCACGCAGGAACACTTTGTAATGGCAAGATTTAATTCACTGCCATTTGTAGGACTTATCCACATTTGGGGGACATTAGTAGGTCTGGGGAAGGACTCCTTATGCATCAACCACCACCCCCCGCAGTAATTATTATATGGTAAAAACAAAAGCCAAAGCTCCCAGTGTCTGTCTAAATTAATAGACATGATAATTTCATACCAAAGAAGGACACTATTTCATCTAAATGCTAGCTGCTTCATCACAAAGCGTCATACCACAGCTGTGGCAAACCTTGTGTTATTATGTAGTTCGATGATAGAATCTCTCTGCCATCTAAGCACTTACCTTTAGGGTAACTATAGCTTCAGGCAAAACCAGTGCTGCCCATGATAAAGGACTTACCCAGTGTGCAGAAGATGGAGTAGCTTTGAGATGACTGGTAATCAGCTGCAGCCACAGAAGCAGCTTGCTTTTTTTTTTCCACACAGCTAACTTTCTGCCAAATCTTCTTATCCATTTCTCTCTCACCTTCTGCCTTTGTCCTGTAAGAACAAAAAGGAGCCCAGCCATCTGATTCTGTGTCACCGGCAATCACGTTTGTAAAGTTAAAGACAGTTGTAGTTGATGGATTTCTGGTGTCAAGGATTTGGAGTCTCAGAGCTGTGAAACAATATATTAACCACATCCCATCATCTGCTAATCACATTACAGCCTAAATGAGCATGTGTAATTTCACCCATCAATGATTTATTTCATCATTGAAGAACAATTACTCGTCTCACATACTGTATATTCCAACCACAATATTATTTTCAGTTGGGAAGGGAAGTATGAAAAAAAATTGAATTTTCATACACAGATAGGGCAATATTCTTTCAGTAGAAATTATAATTTTCAAATCAACTGCATTCTTCCCAACTAATGATCAGACACCCCCTAAGAAAAAGGCTTGGCTTTTTTCCACCTCTTTTATGTGGGTATGAAGTAAATTATTTCTTCACGGTATTATTTCTTCACATTGTACAGAACAGGGAGAATTATTTCTCCAAATAAAAAATAATTCTGTTTATTTTCCTTGCAATTCATTAAAGCGCAATCCCATTAGCTTACTGCCGCATATCGACTTTGCCTCTGAAAACAAACACAATTTGTTTTGGTCAGGAAGCAAATGGAAGAAAAGAGACATCCGAGAGAGGAATTTGTGGAGGTTTTAAAAAATAAGTCAGGAGTCTTTTCTCCTCCCACTCTGATTGGTTCTGGGCTTGTGTAACAAAGGAGGAAAGCGGCATTCTCAACAAACCAATGGAGTGTTTCATCTATTTCAAAGGAAAGTAACTAATCCTAAAATGACCACATTAAAGCACAATGCAAGAGCCACGGAAAGGCTGAGGAGAAGATGTGGTCCTCTGGAAAAATACTGTATTGATAACATTTGCTGAGTTGTAAGGGAACACACACATCACTTTTCTTTATTCAGACTGGGATATTTTAGTTCTTATAATATGAAGTCACCATGTGGCAATTGTGGGTTTACAATTAACAGATTAGAGTGATAAAGAGGTTCAATTGCTTCAGGCAGGCAATAGCAAAGCAACCTCCCTGGGGCCCAATGGGTTGAAGTGGGACGTACTGTCAATGCTTGGGTCAGATAATCTCTCCCCCTACCTCCCGACAACCACCCCTCCTCCTCTTGTGCCCTGAAGCACCTTTCAAATACCTGCTCTATATTCAGGTCTAATGTTGAGCCGTGGCTGTGACACAGAGATACAAAGGCTGTTGAAGAAGACTTACCTCTCCCCACCAACTACCCCCCCCCCCCACCCACACACACAGTATCCCATCCAAAACAAGTGACATCTGTTAGCACTGCTTACATACAAATGTGTGTGGGAGAATTGTGGTTAACAGTGATAGTCCTGGAAATGTAGCGAATCAGATCAAATTTTGTTATCATTTTAAAGATAAATAGACACGCTCGCTCTCATCCATTAAACAAAAATGTCATCAACTTAATCCTGAAGACATAATGCTATCTATGGCTCTGCTTTTTTTAATTTTTATTTGCAAGCTTCTTCAGAGCGCTCTCACTTGAGAGGGGACTGACTCCCTGCAGCAGTCACAACTCTTTCCCCCCTGACAACAATGGAGTTCTGAAGGGGGATTTAAGTCACAGTGATGCCATTTCCACAGTAGAACAGATTCAGGAAGTGTGCTCGATGTCACAGAAATAATCCAGCTGGAAGGAGACATGCCCCCGTCGGTAAGACTGGGACAAAAGACATTGTACCTTTGTGAGAAATCACTGAGATGCTGAATTAACAAATCAATTTGTTTTTCTGCGATTTTGATCACTCTCTCAGGCTGTTGCTGTTTTATTTTCAATGAATGATCTGTGAAAACATAGAAACATAGACAATAGGTGCAGGAGTAGGCCATTCGGCCCTTCGAGCCTGCACCGCCACTCATTATGATCATGGCTGATCATCCAACTCAGTATCCTGTACCTGCCTTCTCTCCATACCCCCTGATACCTTTAGCCACAAGGGCCACATCTAACTCCCTCTTAAATATAGCCAATGAACTGGCCTCAACTACCTTCTGTGGCAGAGAATTCCAGAGATTCACCACTCTCTGTGTGGAAAATGTTTTTCTCATCTCGGTCCTAAAAGATTTCCCCCTTATCCTTAAACTGTGACCCCTTGTTCTCAACTTCCCCAACATTGGGCACAATCTTCCTGCATCCCCCTTAAGAATTTTGTAAGTTTCTATAAGATTCACCTCAGTGTAAGCTACCTTCAATATTCAATCTGCAGCGCCCACTATTCTCAAAGTTCAAGATGAATGCACAAATAAAGCCAATAGTCCTGCAAATTTACTTCAAAATACATGAAGTGCATCTGGGACAAGAATTTTTAACAGGATGAGAACAGGGTGCATATCACCCTGCCTGGTAAGTATTGCAGATTGCAGAAAGACAATTCACAGGCAAGTCAAATGCCAACCATTGGCCCCTATTGGTGACAGTATCATGAAATCTTCAGATGCCTTCCCAGAGACATGAAGACCTGATGGAAAATTAAAATGACATTCACCAAGATGATCTGAAGAAGGGTCTCGACCCGAATCGTCACCCATTCCTTCTCTCCAGAGATGCTGCCTGGCCCGCTGAGTTACTCCAGCTGTTTGTGTCTTTCTTCACCAGGATGATTGTTTCTTTGATATCTTAAGGGCCTGCCCCACATGGGTGTCATTTGCACGTCACGCAGGTGGCGCACGGAGATTTCGTGAATACCAAAATCCTGGGGCGCTGCACGCGACCGTGCGTCACTGCCTACGCCACCACGCCTCACCACGCGCCATGCGGGACAGGCCCTTTACAAATGCAGCAATGTGAGAATCGACTGACTGTGAGTTACCTAGTTAGCATGGAAGTTACTTGTGCATTATGTCCTTTCAGCTCATGGGACCTGGGACAAACATTGCCCAGATGGGATGGAAGACTCCATTTTAGTAGGAGTTAAGAATTCCATTCATTCTTGCCACTACAAAAGTTCCATAAGGTTAGTATCGAAGCCAATATCAACACTGTTGAAATGCAATGCCACTTTCATTGACACTATCTCCAGTGACAAGGTGCCTTTATTTTGTACATCAAAAGATGCTCATCATTACCTTTCTTTGCAATTGATTTACATTACCGAAACATATAAAATTATATTTTATGCTAATCCGTGCCTCAATAGACAATAGACAATAAACAATAGACAATAGATGCAGGAGTAGGCCATTCGGCCCTTCGAGCCATGTCTGATCATCCCCAATCAGTACCCCGTTCCTGCCTTCTCCCCATATCCGCTGACTCCGCTATTTCTAAGAGCCCTATCTAACTCTCTCTTTAAAGCATGCATAGATCCTGCCTCCACCACCCTCTGAGGCAGAGAATTCCACAGACTCACCACTCTCTGTGCGAAAAAGTGTTTCCTCGTCTCCGTTCTAAATGGCTTACTCCTTATTCTTAAACTGTAGCCCCTGGTTCTGGACTCCGGCCTCATTATTTTACTGCAAATCTGAGCAATCACCCAGGAAAAGGAAGAGATTTATAATGCTATAGGTACTGACATGGAGCATATACCAAATGCAAAAAAATATAATTTTCTCCTTGGAAGTAAGATACATTGAATTAACAGTTTTTTAGGATCCCATAATGTGGAAAAAAAAGCTTCCTGGTGTACAATAGCAATTGGTAATGGGAGCCCAATTTTGTTTTACCTGAAGAGATATTAAATCAAACAGAGTTTCCAACTCAAGGAGAACATGCGGTGCTCTTTAGAGTGGGAAGAACTTTGGGTGTTCTGACCCTGAAAGAGATGATTGGATTGTTTATCTGATGGTTGTTTATGAGATATTGTTGTCTGTAACTGGACTCCCTACACTCCAACGCTGGCTGCACGATCCTTGGCTGGGAACTCTTTGGCATATTCCAAGTCTCTGAAAAGTCCTATATCAGCTAATTCTTTCACAGCCCAGGAAGAAGTCATCCATCGTGTTGAGGCAAAACCAACTCCTGCATAGAACAATAAAAATCAGAAAATGTTAGAAATGTTCAGCAAGTCACGGGGAGAGAAACAAGAATGAATGTTCCTTCATAAGAATCCCAGTTAGTCTCTTGTCTTCACTCTTTCCCCTCATCCACAGAATGTTTTTTGCTCTATTACAGGAAGGATGTGGTGGGAGGAGAAGGTGCATAAGAGGTTTACCTGGATGCTACATGGACTTGAGGGATTAACAATAAAGTGTCACAGACTTGTAGAATGTCTGAAACAGGCGCTTCAGCTCCAGCTGCCCACACCGACCGACATGTCCCATCTAGACTAGTCCTACTTGCCTACATTTGGGCTGATACACAACTAAAACTCTGATCTTGTGCTCTTCCCGTTTGCGTGGTTTTTCTACTTGCGTAAAAACGGTATGCGATAGCGCTACGATTTGTTGTCAGTTCACTCACCGTTCTCCTGTGCTGCAAGTGCAACAAGTTTTGTTCCAATTGGTAGTATATTGTAAAAGTTAGCGAGGTTTAAAAATCATAAAAAACGTGCGTGCACAGATCGATCTCCTGTTCTGCCAGTCAGCGCCGCGTGGATTGGTCTCGTCTCCTGTCACTTCCCGGGACGGTCCGCCTCTTCTTGCGCCATCGCATCTTTGCTGGAGCTGAGGGACGCTGCGGGTGGCTGGCGGAGATCTCCAACCGGACACAATTTTTGGAGGGACTGGAAACGGCCCGGCCCGGCCTGGCGTGGAGTCGAAGATATCGGCAAACGGAAAGCGGAGAGTCTGATCCCAGCAGCGGAGAACGTCCAGTGCCCACTGTGAGTCCCAAATGAACTGCCATCGCAACGTCCCACAGCTCCAGTCCCTTCCCCTCTGGTTCCCCTCGCTGGCTCCTGCCCCCCTCCCCCTTGATTCACCCCTCTCCCCCATGGCTCTTCCCCGATCTTTTCTCCGAGCTCTACCCCCACCCCCACACCCCTCGCCCACACACCATCGCGCCGTAGCTGCTGGTGCTTCCGGGCTGAGCCAAGGATCCGACGCCTGGCTCTAAGAGCGCCGACGACTGATGCTCCTCTGGGGCACACAAGAAGGGAGAGGAGCGACAACCTCGAGATCCTGGGGAGGTGAGGAGGGAGTGTGGGGGTGGAGAGGGGATAGAGGGAGAGGAGGGGAGTGGGGAAGGGAGAGCAGTTATGGGGGGAGGGAGTGACTGAGGGTAGGGAAAAGGAGAGGTGATGGAAGGATTCGGAGAGGGTAGGAGGAGAGGGAAAAGAAGAGGGAGGAGGTGAGGAGGGAGAGTGGGGAGGAGGGGGAATAGAGGGAGAGGAGGGGGAAGTAGAGGAGGGGGGAGTAGAGGAGGGGGGAGTGGAGGAGTGGGGGTAGGGAGTGGGGAATAGAGGGAGAGGAGAGCAGTGGGGGAGGTGAGGAGGGATAGTGGGGAGGATAGGGGGAGGTGAGTAGTGGGGGAGGTGGGGGATAGAAGGATAGGAGGGGGGTAGGGAGGGGAGAGGAGTTATGGAGGGAGGGAGGGAGTGACTGCGGGTAGGGTAAAAGAGCGGGAAAGAGAGGTGAGGGAGGGATGGGGAGGGGAGGAGGAGAGTGGAAATGAGGGAGGGTGAAGAGGAGGGGGAGAGAGTGCTAGGGATGAGGGGAAATGAGCTGCGCCTGTGCAGTTGGGGGCTATGGGTGAGTGGTGGAATATTGCATTAGGGGACCAAGCGCCCTGTGTGACAGGGACCCAACGGGTCCCACTTAATCTAGTATCCCTCCAAACCAGTCCTGTCCATGTACCCGTCGAATTGCTTTTTAAATGTTACAATAGTCCCTGTCTCACCTACTTCCTCCGGCAACTCATGCCATACACCCACCAGCATTTGCGTGAAAAAGTTACCTCTCAGATTCCTATATACTGTAATCCTTCCCCCTTCACCTTAAACCTTTGCCCTCTTGTTCTCAATTCCCCCATTGTGGGCAAGAGACTCTGTACTCCCACCCGATCTATTCCTTTCATGATTTTATGGACCTCTATAAGATCACCCCTTATCCTCCTGCACTCCTGGAAATAGAGTCCCAGCCTGCCCCACCTCTCCTTATAGCTTAGAACCCCGAGTCCTGGCAACATCCTTGAGAATCTTCACTGCACCCTTTCCAACTTAGCAAAATCTTTTGCATAGTGCCTAGAACTGAACACAACACTCCAAATGCGGCCTCACCAACATCTTATATAACTGCAACATAGAAACATAGAAACATAAAAATTAGGTGCAGGAGTAGGCCATTCACCCTTCGAGCCTGCACTGCCATTCAATATGATCATGGCTGATCATGCAACTCAGTATCCTGTATATGCCTTCTCTCCATACCCCCTGATCCCTTTAGCCACAAGGGCCACATCTAACTACCTCTTAAATATAGCCAATGAACTGACCTCAACTACCTTCTGTGGCAGAGAATTCCAGAGATTCACCACTCTCTGTGTGAAAAATGTTTTTCTCATCTTGGTCCTAAAAGATTTCCCCCTTATCCTTAAACTGTGACCCCTTGTTCTGGACTTCCCCAACATTGGGAACAATCTTCCTGCATCTAGCCTGTCCAACCCCTTAAGAATTTTGTAAGTTTCTATAAGATCCCCCCTCAATCTTCTAAATTCTAACGAGTACAAGCCGAGTCTATCCAGTCTTTCTTCATATGAAAGTCCTGACATCCCAGGAATCAGTCTGGTGAACCTTCTCTGTACTCCCTCTATGGCAAGAATGTCTTTTCTCAGATTAGGAGACCAAAACTGTATGCAATACTCCAGGTGTGGTCTCACCAAGACCCTGTACAACTGCAGTAGAACCTCCCTGCTCCTATACTTAAATCCTTTTGCTATGATCTCTTAACTTCTATACCCAAAACTCTGACTGAAGAAAAGCAATGTCCCAAAAGCCTTTATGACCAGCCAACTATCTATTACTCCCCCATCACGGAACTGTATACCTGCACTCCTAGATTCCTCTGCTCTATAACACTTCCCAGAGCCTACCATTTACTGTGTAGGTCCTGCCCATGTTAGACATTCCAAAATGCAACGCATCACATTTTTCTGCATTAAATTCCGTCAACCATTTCTCAGCCTACCTGGCCAACCGATCAAGATGCTGCTGCAATTTTTAATATCCATCTTCATTATCTGCAATACCATCCACTTGTTTGTCATGGACATTATAGGACGAAGGGCCTGTTCCTGTGCTGTATTGTTTTATGATCTAAGTACTTCCTTATGTTTCTCCATTCGCCTTTGCAGTCTTCAGTTGAATCTCAATCCATTATCATTATCGGGATAGGTTATTCCTCATGTTAGTTCTTTTGCCAGCCATTGGAATTCAATGGAGTCTGAAGGAGGGTCCTGACCCGAAGCATCACCTAGCTATATTCTCCAGCACTTTGTGGCTTATTTACTGGAACGCAACACCTCCTAGTCCAGGGCATTTTTACCAATTATTCAATGCTGGCATTTATTTCCACACTCCTAGATGCCCTATCCAAGAAGGCAGTTAAAAGGTGACCTCCTTGGATAGGGCAGTTAAAAAGGCGATGATTATGGCTGTTAAGGCTAGCTTTTCTTTAGAAAAATAGAAAATTCCATCTTTGTTTAATTACTTGAACAGCCACCATGCTAGGATTTGAACTAATCTCTGATTCAGTCATCCAGGATGCTGGCTACCAAGCCAATACTTTAACAACTGTGATACCATACCCCTGCCCCAGCCAATAGACACAGTTTCTCTTTATTTACTTGTGGAATATATCTCCGTTTTGGAAGCAGAGTACAATGTGCAGGCAGTACATTATTCTCCACGTTTCTTGGTGAGGTGTCTTAGACAGGAGATAGAGAGGAGGGAAAGGAGAGAGGGAAAGAGAAAGTAGAGAGGAGGGAGAGGAAGAGAGAGGAGGGGGAGGGGGAGGGAGAGAGGGAGAGAGAGAGGGGGAAGAGGGATAGGGAGGGAGAGAGAGGGGAGGGAGAGGGAGAGGGAGAGGGAGAGATTCATGTATGTCATGGGAACAAAGTCTTAGATGGACAATGATATCACAGGACATAGAGCAAGTGAGACACACGGCATTGTAGTAGTTGAGGGCTGGGGGGGGGGGCATGGAATTCATTTAATTTTAGCATTCATGCTGCTTAAGCCATAAAATAAATATTTGGGATAAGATTTGTTGCAACGTAATTGGGAGGACTGATATTTACGCCAAACTGATTGGCATAAATTGGACACTTGGTATTTTAAACACCAGTTTGGCAGCTGGAATAAATCAGTTGACCAATCCCCTGCGACATTAAGAAATGTAACACTTACATGAAAATGAACCAGGCTGTTTGCAATCTTGGCACATTTTCTGGTCTCACAAAGTGAGTGTTGGACCACATATTACTAAGCATGTCTATTTTCACCTCTGTTATGCCACCCAGCTGCAGCCGTGCTCAGCTCAGTGTCCGCTAAATTCCTCGGACATGCTTTTTGTTTTAACCTCCAGACTCAACTATTCCCGCAAGCTTCTGTTTGGCCTCATTCATCCTTTTCTCTGTGTACTCGAGGTCATCAAAAACTCTGCTGCCTGTGTCAATGCACCACACAATAGGCACTTCATACTGTAGCGTCCATTTAGCATGACTGGCCAAAGACCCTGAGGACATATTTAAGACTTTGTCCCATTAAAATCCTGCTAGCTAAATGGGAAGCCAAAGAATTGGAATTCTCTGAAAACAAAAATGCACTTAGATCCAATGTGTTGGGTGGAGGGTGGATGTCCACTGAACAAAGATGCTCAAAATATGTTTCCCCCACTTTCCTTACTACAATCAGTCTGAAGAAGGGTGCCGACCCAATATAATCACCCATTCATTTTCTCCAGAGATGCTGCCTGATCTGCTGAGTTTCTCCAACATTTTGTATCTAAAGCTGCTCAAATGGTAGTCAAAATGTAAGTAAGTAGGTAAGTTTTATTTATATAGCACGTTTTAAGTCAACTCGCATTGACCAAAGTGCTTTACATAAAATAGATAATAAATTTCCATACAAACCATAGAAAAAGGTTAAAAAAAATTAAGAAAATGGACACAACACATTTTAGAGTTCAACACAAACGTCCCCCCACAGCAGAATCAAAAATTTCCACTGTGGGAAAGGCACCAGAAAGGTAAGTCCTCTTCCTCTGAAACACCTGAGGTCGGGGCCCATTTGTGGCCTTGCAGCCAGTCCGATGATTTTCAGGGCCCTCTTGCCGTGAAGATGGAACTCCGGCGTCGGGTGAAACATTCTTCAGCGGCTTGGAAAGTCTGGAGCGACTGCCTCCTCCCCGGAGACCGGGGCACTCGTAGCCCTCAGGCCACGCCGGTTGGAGCTCCGACCCCGGCGAACTCGATCCCATGCTCCGCGGCGCTCCAAATCCAGCGCCCCCCACGGCCGGACGCCCACAGCCACAGCTCCGCGATGTTGGGAGTCGGCGGCCACAGCGCTCCGGAGCTTACCGCACGGCGTGTATGAAGTGGGAAGGAACTGCAAATGCGGGTTAATACCCACGATAGACACAAATGGTGGAGTAACTCCGCAGGCCGAGCAGCATCTCTGAAGAAAAGGAATAGTCCAAGGAAGGGTTCTGACCTGAAACATCACCTATTCATTTTCTTCAGAGATACTGCTTGACCTGCTGAGTTACTCCAGCATTTTGTGTCTATCAAATATCATCACTGAAATATGTAATTTAGATATAGATGATGTGTGAAATAGACTAACTGCAGTAAAGAGTATTTTGCAAATCTTGAGTGTGAAGTCAGAGTCATAGCTGTAAGTGAAACTCACAGACAAGAAGGGAACTGTGATTGGATCTTATATACAATTCATATCCGATTTGGGTTGATTTATTAGCATATTGCATCTTCAGTTAAATCTCAATAAGTAAACACTACATATATACACTATAAGACCATTTTCCATGGGTAGTTGACATTTCATTTCAGACATTAGTTGAAGGATTCCCCTGAGTGAGAGAGAGAGCTCTGACAGACAGGGGAGTCTGAATGTCACTGAAAGGGAAGGAATTTACACCGCACAGGGCGTATTTGACGACGTCACTAGGAGAAATAGATTTCAGTTGTCTACACCCAAAAGGTTGATATACTTAATCTAGTTGTACTCAGGGATAGTTTGACAAGATTAGCGAGAGGAAGTAAAGTCAATAGGAAATGCAACAAATTCACAATGATTTTTGACCAGTAACAAGGAAAAAACACTCTAGCTTTCATCAAAGCCATTACATTGATTTACTGCTATGTCAATATAAATGAGATATCAATGGATTTACAAACCTCTTCTTTGTTTCTTTATGTAGCATAACTCAATGAGATTGTGCTGTAGCTCTTTGGAAACACCTGGGTTTGTTTAATATATGAAAAACAGTGTGTGCTGCCCATCTGTGACTTCAATTGTAACATAATCGGCGACACATATTTCCCAACTAATCAACAGCAGGTTCTTTCACTAAAGATTTGCTGTAATGATATTATGATCGTCAATCTTCTCGCGAACAATATTGAACGTCAATACTACGGAGCACAGCAATTTATAAACCTGCACCAAGATAAACTCAGGTATAAAAACATAATGTTATGGTTCTGAATTATTTAAGATGTCAGATAACACTCCTGACTCACTTTCGCAATAGTTAGGTTGGCAAATCTTCCTATTAGGGAACAGTGCCAAGCATCGGGGAAAGACATCCCAAGACTAATTTGAAGATCTTAACTTGGCCTCAGAACATGTGAAACTTTTAGCCAGTGTTCCCACTGCCCAAAAATCCGGTGTTTCTTTTATTTTAAAAAATAAACTCTATTCTTAACAAGTTGTACAGGAAATAAAATAAAAATCATTATGATTCTTCCCCATCCATTAATTGTGTTATCAAAGCAATGGATTCATTGCATTGTCAAACTAAACACCCTCCAACAAAGTACCAATGCCACAGAATCTCGTCTTTAAACCAAGCACCTATGAAGGGGTTTGAGAGGTTAGTGCATGGGCTCAAGCCCCTCGATGTCCAGTGTCAGCAGGCCCTTGGACTGCAGCCCTCCCCACAAAGACTGTTGAGGCTGCATCAAGCACCAGTATGTACCTCAGCACATCCTCCTTCACCTGAATTGAATTGAATTGAATCCCTTTATTGTCATTCAGACCTTGCGGTCTGAACGAAATTTCGTGCCTGCAGTCATACATACATCATACAATAATAAACAACAGTAAACACAAATTAACATCCACCACAGTGAGTCCACCAAGCACCTCCTCA
Source organism: Amblyraja radiata (assembly GCF_010909765.2). Classification (NCBI taxonomy): domain Eukaryota; kingdom Metazoa; phylum Chordata; class Chondrichthyes; order Rajiformes; family Rajidae; genus Amblyraja; species Amblyraja radiata. The sequence goes on along the minus strand of NC_045959.1, from coordinate 19,338,133 downwards.
CTGTGGTGGAGGCAAAAAATCTTAGGGTTACTGTCTCTTCCCTCCTCTTCTCCCTCTGCGCTGAGGCGATTCCCCACCGGGCGATGGCACTACAGTCCCGCGGCTCACCGAACCCCGCAACGGGCCGGCTCAAACACGGGGTGGTCGAAGCTGCCGCCCTCCAGTCCAGCATACGCAGCCGCTGGCCCGCGGCTGAACCCAGGACTCAGGTCACCGCCGCCAGAACGCCGTCCCAGCCACTGGAGCACCGTTCCAGCCCCGAGCCGGATCGCCCTCACGTGAGTGCCGTTCCTCCCTCGAGCTGACCTAGGAAATATCCTGTTTTTATAACGTCAGACTGGATCAATGTTGTCTGAAATATGCACTGCCCTCTCCCTTGCTGGCATGCGTCAGCAAAATTCATATGAATGAATGTCAGCTTGAGTTGGGCATGAAAAAGCTGTAGGCTATTCTTGGTATCCAGAATCATGACGCGTGTGAGTGAAAGGGGGACACATAAATGAGCAGTAGTTTCTGGATAAGGTAGGTATCTCCAAATAAGGATTAGAAATCAAATAGTCAGCTTTAATACACTTTTACTCTCAAATAACTCTTCAGGGTCATAGAAAACAGAAAATAGGTGCAGGAGGAGGCCATTCGGCCCTTCGAGCCAGCATTTGAATGGGTATTTATAAGGCAGAGATAGACAATTTCTCGATTAGAACGGGTGCCAAGGGTTATGAGGAGAAGGCAGGAAAATGGGATTAGGAGGCAGAGATCAGCCATGTAGACCCGATGTCTACTCCTATAATGTGTGAACGCTCAGACATGCTTTTAGCAGAAAGGGAGGGTGATGGACATGCACAATATTGATGCATTGATTGATATACAATGATGGAATGCAAACGTTTGATTTAGTTAGTATGTGTTAACCACAAACATTAACTAAGCTGAATCGCTCCATTAATCATAATCATCATAATCATAATCATACTTATTAGCCACATATGTTTTGCAACATACGAGGAATTTCATTTGCCATACAGTCATATAAATAAAAAGTAACAAAACACATAAAATACATTTTAACATAAACATCCACCACAGTGACTTCTCCACATTCCTCCCTGTGATGGAAGGCGAAAAAAAAAGTGGTGGATCCCTTTGTGTTGTTTCCCTATACTAATGCTATGGCAGCAAGCCCACTGATGGAACAATTCCAACTGGACTGCGGTTGTTTTAGTCCCTTGAATGCGTTCTGGTGAAATATGGGGTATATTCCTTTTGCATGGAGCTAATCCCTTTGATCAGCTCACCAATTTAATTCTACTAATGTAATCGTCCTGTCCTTGAACATGCTGACCACTAGACCTTACGGCTTTTGGATGAGAAGGGACAGAGATCTGTCCAGGAATTCATTCAATCAGCTTCTTACTTTACATTTGTCAAATTTTCTATCTTGAGGTAATTAATACGTGTGGCACCATTTTATGTCTTAATTCATGTCATGCCTTCATCAGAACCAATCAGGAAAGGCAATAGGAGTTGGTGGGCCAGTTGGCTTGCCAGCCTGTTGTGCTTTTATTAAGATAGAAACATAGAAAATAGGTGCAGGAGTAGGCCATTCGGCCCTTCGAACCTGCACCGCCATTCAATATGATTGTAGCTGATTATCTACTCAGTATGCTGTACCTGCCTTCTCTCCATACCCCCTGATACCTTTAGCCACAAGGGCCACATCTAACTCCCTCTTAAATATAGCCAATGAACTGGCCTCAACTACCGTCTGTGGCAGAGAATTCCACAGATTCACTACTCTCTGTGTGAAAAATGTGTCTCTCATCTTGGTCCTAAAAGATTTCCCCCTTATCCTTAAACTGTGATCCCTTGTTCTGGACTTCCACAACATCGGGGACAATCTTCCTGCATCTAGCTTGTCTAACCCCTTAAGAATTTTGTAAGTTTCTATAAGATCCCCCCTCAATCTTCTAAATTCTAGCGAGCACAAGCCGAGTCTATCCAGTCTTTCTTCATATAAAAGTCCTGACATCCCAGGATTTAGTCTGGTGAACCTTCTCTGTACTCCCTCTATGGCAAGAATGTCTTTCCTCAGATTAGGAGACCAAAACTGTACGCAATACTCCAGGTGTGGTCTCACCAAGACCCTGTACAACTGCAGTAGAACCTCCCTGCTCCTATACTCAAATCCTTTTGCTATGAATGCTAACATACCATTCGCTTTCTTAAAACAATCAGCAACCCTGTATGATAGAAAGATGTATTGCATGTCTCTGCTGCATATGCCTGCTAGGATTAAAGGAAGCCTTCATTTCTAGATCAGGGTTATTCCTGTCCTCCACTGGTAGAATATACGTTCCAGGTGCAACAGAGGTTCACCTGCCTCTCCTCCAACCTCATCTATTGCATCCGCTGCTCTAGATGTCAGCTGATTTATATCGGTGAGACCAAGCGTAGGTTGGGCGATCGTTTCGCCGAACACCTCCGCTCGGTCTGCACTAACCAACCTGACCTCCCGGTGGCTCAGCACTTCAACTCCCCCTCCCATTCCGTATCCGACCTCTCTGTCCTGGGCCTCCTCGACGGCCAGAGTGAGCAACACTGGAAATTGGAGGAACAGCACCTCATATTCCGCTTGGGGAGTCTGCATCCTGGTGGCATGAACATTGAATTCTCCCAATTTTGTTAACCTGGCTGTCTCCTCCCCTTCCTATCTCAGCCCTCGGGCTCCTCCTCCTTTTTCCTTTCTTCTCCCCGCCCCCCGCCTGAAGAAGGAGTTTTCTGAAGAAGGGTTTTCGGCCCGAAACGTTGCCTATCTCCTTTGCTCCATAGATGCTGCTGCACCCACTGAGTTTCTCCAGCATTTTTGTGTACGGTAGAATATACAACTTGTTTTTACATCATACCATTAAAACAAAAAGACCCACCACAATTGGGAAAGAACCATTTTACATTATCTACCTCAACAAGTGTTACTACAAGTATTTCAAAGAGAAGCATTTGTTAACAGCATTAAACAATGAGCCTCGGTCATACAGAGGTATGGGGAGGTGACCAAAGGCTTGGTGAAAGAGGTAAGTTTAAATGTCTTAAAAGGGAAGGTAGAGTGAAAGACATCTCATTTTTAGGGAAAGACATGTTTACTTTGAAAATTCCAGAGCTTAGCGCTGTGGCATTTGAAGACTTGGCTGCCAGTGGTGGAGTAATTATTGCAAAGATGGGCAAGAAGCCAGAAATGGAAGATCTCAAGAGACAACATGTTGAGACTCAATATAGCTGCCTTGTGGTTAATGATAATTATGGTAAAGAAATGAAGGGAACACGTTCTATTGCCAGGCTCTGAGTTTCTGGTAAACATTGGCATCATTGACTGCTACTCTAAGGATTATACATTAGATTATACATCTAAAGAGCTGCAAAGAGACACACTTTCTGGTAATCAATCACTTAAACTAACTGACACAGAATCGGAAAAGTTAGGTACAATCGAGCAGGCTTCTATGCCTGACATGTGGCAAAGTCTTCCAATAATTAAAAACATTTCTCTAGTTCATTAATATTTTCATTGCAGATGTTCTAGTGAATGCCGTATGGTGCAGTTAGATCATGCTTTCGTTTGAAGCCACTTTAAAATGATTGCTGTAACACTTGATGAGGTAGAGTCATGTAAACATTTTCTTTCTCATTACATAAATTATCAAACATTTCCTCCGTCAGTTGTTTCTGCTTACTCACATGCAGCATTTCATCAAATTCCCACACACCTCAATCCACCCCAATCCTATGCTCTTTTGCACAATAATCTTATGTGTGGCCATCAGATCCAGGGGACTTGTTGGCCTTTAGCTCCATTAGTCTTTTCAGCTCATTTTTTGTAATGATAGAGACTGTCTTGATCAACATACCACCCTAGTGATTATCAATTATTGATTTGATGTTTTTTGTTTCTTCTTTCAGGAAGACTGATCCGAGATAATTAAGTAGAATCTCTGTATCTCATATCTAATTTTCAATCTCATCCCCCAAGGATGCAAGGTTTAATTCAGCTGCATATACAAGCTGCTGGAGGAACTCAGTGGGCCAGGCAGTGTCTGTGGAGGGAAATGGACAGTTATTCCCTTTATCATGTACCTGTACACTGTGGATGGCTCGATTGTAAACATGTAGTCTTTCCGCTGACTGGTTGGCACGCAACAAAAGCTCTTCACCATACCTCGGTACATGTGACAATAAACTAAACTAAACTAAAGTTATCTAAAATAAACTAGTGGATGTTTTGAGTGGGGATCCTCATCTGGACTGAAAGAGAAAATAAATATTTTAACAACTCTTTTCCTTTTTATAAACTTTTTGAGTTTCTTTTCTGTTTAGTTATATTATTATTATTTGCCATTTAACTTTTATAGTGTCATAGAGTCATCCAGCCTGGGAACAGGCCCTTCAGCCCAGCTTGCCTATGCTGACTAAGGTGTCCCATCTAAATAATCCAAGTCTGTCCAAGTTCTGCCTGTAGCTAATACCAGGCAACATTCTGATGAACCTCCTCTGCATTCATTCCAAAGCCTCCATATCATTCCTGTAATGGGGTGACCAGAATTGCATGCAATATTCTAAATGCGGCCTAACAAAATTCCTATAAAACAGAAGGAAGATGGAAATGAAATGGAAAGCCAGTGAGAATGATCATGGGTAGAAGGAATGGGGAGGGAGGGAGGGAGGGGGGGGGGGGGGGGGGGGGTGGGGATAGGAAATTAGGGAATTGTAGGGAGGAATGAAAGATGGATGGATGAGGAGGGGAAAGGAATGTGGTGTTGGGTGCAGGGGGTGCCTTTGTTTTTCATTGCAATATACCTTTGCTGACATTTATGATTTTTTCTTTAAATATCTGCTCCTGCTGATCTATCACCTTGTTCTTTATCTTTCTTCCCAATCCACTGTCCTCATATCATTGCAGTTGCCTATATTTAAGTTTAGGACACGTATTTCAAGCTCACGTTTTCACCCTCAAACTGAATTTAAAATCTCTGTTTCCTATGGGATCCTTTGCTACAAGAATATTAATTAATCCTGTCCCGTTACACAATACCCAGACCTACATTGCCTGCTCCCTGGTTGATTTTCGATATATTGCTCCAACAAACCATCTCAAATACCTTTCATGAACTCCTGCTTGATGCTACCTTGCGAAATGTATTTACCAATCTAAATGGTGACTAAAACCACCCAGAATTATAATACCCTTCTCACAAAATCCCATTATTTGTTTATTTATACTTATTCCGCACCATTAGAATGGGACTGAACATTAAAAAAAAACCCAACCAAATAATATCAAAGACCCACATCACCCTGGGTCTCTACTATTGTGAAGAGTCTGAAAACCTGACCACCAGGTTGAAGAATAGCTTCTTCTCAATAACATTAGGGTCTTGAGCACTACACAGCACTAACCTCAACACTGAGCTTTCATGAACCGTCTTTGGTTGCACAAAGGACTTTGGGGGGTTTTTCCACTGGTATTGATATTTATTAATTGAATTTCTGTTTGTTGTATAGTATTATCTATGTGTATTGTGTTATGGTGCTACAAGTAATAATTTTATTGTTCCATTGTCGATACAAATGCTAATTAAATACTCTGTATTCTCTTGACTTTTCCTCTATAATTATGCAACCTCCTTTTGTCTCTCCCTCTCTCTCAGTTCTTACAAAGAGTCTTTGACCCGAAACGTCGGCTTTGATTTTTCCCTTTTTTCATTTTAGATTCTAGTACCTGCAGTTTTTCTGATTTTCACAGCATAAGATTGCATTGGTAAGAAATGTAAGTAACGTTCAAGTCTGATTGTGGGGGATAGTGCAGTTACTGCCATGCATGTCATGTTTCAGGAATGTTGTACACAGAACTCACTGCCTGAAAGTGTAGTAGGGACAAAACCTTTGAATATACACAAAAAATACTTGAATGTTTACTTAAGATGAACAAGCAGTCTACTTCTGTGTTTTTTTTGGACAAGATCCATTAGAGTTTGGGATTGAGTTCTGCCGAAAGATTAATTCACACCAATTAAACACATCAAAGAAAGAAGTTTCATTGGAACTAATTAAGCAATAGTTCTCAGTTTAGATCAAACCAAAAGAGTGAGGGTTTCTTGTAACATCTCAGGATGTTCTCAGAAGATCAACAAATATTCATACCAACATCATTTTATGCTTCGATATGGATCATGTGCAGACAGAAGAGATTAGTTAATCTTGGCACCATGTTTGTCACAGACAATGTGGCTGAAGGGCCTTTATTGTACTTTTCTATGTCCAATAGCTTATTGAGCTTGGTACCCCTCTACCTCCTGGCAAGGGGGTTGGCAGCAATAAGGAGGGAGAGAAAACATGTGTCAGTGACGTCTGGTTGTTGAAGATAGATTTCATGACTGCTCCAGCCTGAAAATGGAGGTTTAAATGGAGGAGGAAATTCATGCAGTGAGAGATGATCTGGGACCAAGTTAAAGCCACACTTAAGAATGTTTATGCATAAAATAGTTTACTGTTTACGGAGACAGCGATTGAGAATGAATGAAGAGACTGGAGTTTAAAAAAAATAAGAAAATAAGAAAATAGAATCAGCAGCAGGTCATATGATCCCTGGAACCTGCTCCATCATTCCATTAAATGATGGCATTCTTTTATTTTAGATCCACCCAATCATAATATCCTCTGTTTTCCTAAGAGGGGAAAAACAACTGTCGTAATTTTGAATATATTGAATGACTGAATATGCATCACGATTTGAGATCAAGATTCCAAAGCCATGCTCCTTTCAATCTTTCTTATCCTACGATGATACCCCTACAAACCTAACCTATATTCTATTCATGTTTTCAGAAATACTGCAAGTTAATAAATCAAAATGTCACAGAGCCAAACGCTGGAGGAACCCAACGGGCCAGAAAGCATGAGTGGAGGGAAAGGGACAGACGATATTTCAGGTTGGGAACATTCTTCAGAGTGATGAAACTCAAGGATATACTTGATGGAATGCAGCAACACTTTTTTGAATCCCTCTCCCGAATATTATCAAAGTTTAAGCCTATGTCTGCAGTAAAATCAAGCACAATGGCCTCACTTAACTATAATCAAGGCCCTATTATTCTAATAATTTTATATCTTTACTTTAAAATGAAACAAAACAGATGCTAAGGAAAAATGTTAATTATCTATGCAAGAACCCATTTGTTCTTTAACATTTATTATCATAGATTATAACAATTATTGACTATATTGTGCAAAAGTGCACTCTTCCTGAGTGAAATCAATGGTAAATGAAAATGAAAATGATAATACTGTTTTTAATTCTAATTGACATGAGTGTACTCAGTGTATAAAAGGCCTCTGATGGAATGTTGGTCTATAATTGCTCAGTGCAATATTAATGGATCATTGGTTAATGTATTAAGTGTTATTGTTAATATAGTGTCATGTCAATTCTTGCTTCATTTCTTTTGTACTTGACATTGTTAACAAACTATGATAAAGCAGATTTGGGAAGAACCATGCAGATAAAAGGTTTTAAGGACAAGCATCCTTCTTTTTATCCAGTTAGAATCACCTCAAAGCTGTAAAATGCAATGATTGTTAATTCTCATGAAACCAAGACGGAAAGAATATAATTTCTCTATAATCATCTAAAGTATTTAGAAGCGGAATTTACTGACAAAGAGAAAATATAATGGAAGGCTATGTTCGCACATGTTTTTGAAAGGAATAAAGATTTTAGTATTCCTACAGTTAAGTTGTGTGTGTATCTTTTGCATGTTGCCTTCCTTGACCCGTGTCGAAACCAGAGGGAGGTCTAAACACTACAATTCACCATTTGTTAGGTGAGAGCAAGATTCAGAGCCTTGAACGACACGATGTCCAAATCTTGGACGGTTGGAGAGAATGGGGGTAAGGGGCAAAGGATGAGACAGATAGGGAGAAGTTGTACCCAGCCAGACCTTCATGACTATAAAGTTGAGGCCACATCTTGGAAATTGTATGCAGATTCACGTTCAGAGTAGTTTATTGCCATGTACATATTGTCATAGGGTGCAAAGAGATTCCTTGTTTACATGAACCTCACAGAGTAAATAGTATACATGCGGTGAGAGATGATCTGGGAACAAGTTAAAGCCACACTTAAGAATGTTTATGCATAAAATAGTTTACTGTTTACGGAGCCACCAATTGTAGGATTTTGAGAGAATTCTCATGACATGATGAATCTACGGAGACATCTCAGGAAATAAATACACTGCTGCACTATCTTAATCGCCGCATCAGTGTGAAGGAATCAGGTCCTTGGTGATATGAAGCAGGTGATATGGATGCTTAGGAACCCAAAGCTGTCGACCCCATCTCTATGGCAGTTCGATTGATGAGGACAGGATGTGTTCACCCCCCTGTTTCATAGGTTAACACCAACTCTTTTTCTGATATGAAGAGCTCAGTTGTTAATCTGACATCATGATAAAACATTCCTGATCTTTTTCCTGTAGTCTGTCTCATTAAGTTTGTTGATTTTGGCAGTAGTATCAGTAGCGAACTTACAGAACGTATTGGCGACATATTTGGCCACACGGTCATGGGTGTACTAGGAATAGAGAAAGGGACAGAGCATTCAACCTCGAGGAGGGGTGTAATTGAGTGTCTGAGTGGAGGAAATGACCAATTCTTTTTTTTAAAATATTTTATTTTATTAGAAGTACAATCATATGGCACCAAAGTGCCTAATATATATTTTCATAATACATTTTATGTACAGCTTCTTTTCTTTTTTTTTGTTATATTAAAGAAAGATTAGAATAAGAAAAATAAATTAGATAGTAAAGGATAGAAAGACGTGAGAGATATAGTGTGTGAAGAAAAAGAAAAAAGACGAATGAGTGAAGAAAGTTGAGAAAAAGAAAATAGAAAAAAGAGAATAAAACATTAAAAAAAAGGAAAAAAAAGGTAAGGAGATCATTGGTTATAATCTTGACCAACCCTCGTCCAGTCCTGAAACAGTTATTTTTTACAATTGTGTTGCACCATATGATTCCAAAAAGACGACAAATGGATACCAACTCGTTATGAATTGGTCTGATTTATCCATTAGGAGGAATCGCATTTTCTCAAGATGTGCGGTGTCCAACATACTTGCAATCCACATTTTAAGCGTTGGTATTGATGTATTTTTCCAAAATTTAAGTATTAATTTTTTTGCTATTATTAAACCATAGTTAAAAAATAAATGTTGAGATGTGTTCAATTTATTCCCATCTTCCATTACTCCAAATATAATCATTTCAGTATTAGGTTCCATTCTTATCTTAAATAATTTTGTAAATATTTCGAAAATATCACTCCAAAATCTATAAAGTTTTATGCAGGAAACTAAGGAGTGCGCTATAGTTGCATTTTGGGATAGACATTTATCACAAATGGCGGATATATTTGGATAAAATTTGTTCAATCTTGTTTTTGAATAATATTATCTATGTAAAATTTTTAATTGAATTAGATTATGTCTTACATTAATCGAACATTTGTGAATATATATCAAGTACTTTTCCCATGTAACCTTCGTAATTTTTATCATTAGTTCCCGTTCCCACTCTTCTCTAAGTACCTCTGTCGATGGTAGGTCTATATTTAGAATACTATTATATAAATATGATATTAATTTTTGTGAGTCAGCTTCAATATTCATTGCTTCTTCCAATAATTCAGGAGTTATTTTTTGATATCCTTGTATATATTTTTTCATGAAATCGCAAATCTGAAGATATTTAAAATATTGGTTGTTTTTCAGTTTAAATTTTAATTGTAATTGTTGGAATGATAGTAGGTTTCCCATTTCGTACATATCCCCGATCCTTCTAATTCCGAGACTTTCCCATTGGTTATATGTCTTATCAATAAGAGATGGTTTAAATAAAGGGTTATTCGCTATTGGCATTAACAATGATAAATTTCTTAATTTTAAAGATAATTTTATTTGTTTCCAAATTCTTATTGTACCATATATAATTGGGTTCTTCTTATATATTGTGTTATTCAGTTTTTTCGGGGAGAAGAGGATCGTTCCTATATTACAAGGATGACAATCCTCTTTCTCCATTTTTATCCATTCTGTCTGTTGGGTAGAACTATCCAGCCAATAAATTATATTCTTAATATGCACTGCCCAGTAATAATACATAAAATTCGGAAGTGAAAGTCCCCCGACCTCTTTTGGTTTACATAAGGGATTTTTTGTAATTCTATGTGATCTATAGTCCCAAATAAAATTAGTAATATTAGAGTCTAATTTAAAAAATATATATTTTGGTATATATACCGGTATAAACTGAAATAAGTATAGTAATTGTGGTAGGAAGATCATTTTTATTGCATTTATTCTACCTAATAATGATAAAGGAAGTGTTTTCCAAAATTTAATCAGCGTATTAAGTTTATTTAATAAAGGTATAAAATTAGCGTTGAATAATGCTTTATATTTTCTAGTAATCTGAATACCCAAATATTTAAATTTTTCTGTTGCGATTTTAAAGGGGAACTTCAATAAATGTGTAGGTTCTTGAGGTTTTAATGTCATGATTTCACTTTTATTCCAGTTTATTCTATATCCAGAAAAATACCCAAATTCCTCTATTAAATTTAATAAATTTGGTATGCTCGTTTGTGACTTTGTAATATATAAAAGTATATCGTCTGCACATAATGAGATTTTATTCTTTGTGTCCCTGGTATTATAGCCCTGAATATTCGGATGAATTATTATACTTTCAGCCAGGGGTTCTATCATAAGGGCAAATAGCAGGGGTGATAGGAAATGACCAATTCTAACTGACCGAGGTCTGCCAGTCAGGAAGTCCAGAAACCAGTGCAGATGGAGACCAAAAGGCCCAGATCCACGGGTCTGGAAATGAGCCTAAAAAGAAGCATTTTGAAATACATTCCTACATTTTGTAATTACACATTCTTATAGACCGTAAGATTTCTTTAGTCATTTAATTTGTTGATTGAGTCCAAATAAAACTTTAAAAAGAAGTAATACCTCAAAAGCGAAATTTGGTCCATCTTCTTTTAAGGTCTGTGAAATATGAACATTGTTAATTTTATTTAGAAGCATTTAATATCTGATTGGAAATAATGTTTAATTTGCCATTGGTATGTTATTGAAAGACTGGCAATAGAATAAGAATGAACTTTGGTGGAGCAATGTCGTTGTGTTTCATCTAGTGATCTATAAAGATTGACTGACAACCATATTTTCAAGTCTTCAAAAGGGTTGAATGGGGTGATCCAACAAGTAGATGAGTACAGGCATGGGCTTTTCTCATTTTAATCATTGTTCCAATCCGATCGACTCAGGTCCTTTGGAAAGCAATATGCCATCCTCACGCCGTATGTGACTTCAAAGCTACCAATGTGGTTCAGTTATACATAATCTCTAAAATGGCCTCAAAGGATGTTGTGATAGTTATGTTATAACACGTGTTTCTATAACACAAAGTAGATATCACAGGGGTGATGAATTAGGGAATACTAACTGCACTACCTGGGTGGAATTGACTACATTGCAAGCTCGGTTAGGAACTGGATAACCACTTAAAAGTTACTTTGAAAATTAACAAGCAGAAAAAAATAAGCTGTCTGGTGAAAATATCAGTCAAGGGGGAAACTGTTTCCATGTAACTTCCTCGCAGTAATCAGACACCATTGTTTCTTATGAACTCAGCTGCTCTTAGCCTTTTTGTGAACATTGAAATTCACGAACAATCGCTTCTATTGACATGTGCAATGATAAAATGATTAAATAATGTAATATGTTATATATCCTTCAGTATTTTAGTTTAAAAATAAAGTAAAGACCTTATTTTTTGATAATCCTGTAGAAAAAATAACTTTACTAAAGGGAGTCTGAAAAACTTCAGTACCTCACCCTCTTTCTCCATTCACACAATGGAGTTAATAATTCAATTTTTAGACTTTAGACTTCAGAGATACAGTGCAGAAACAGGCCCTTTGGACCACCAAGTCTGTGCTGGCCAGCACTCACCAGCACTGTCCTACACCAGAGCTATCGTACACTCTACTGACAATTTAAAAAATTTCCGAAGCCAATTAACCTACAAACCTGTACATATCTGGAGTGTACAGGCAAACCGGAGCATCCAGAGAAAACCAACATACACAGGCAGAACATACAAGCTCCATACAGACAGCCATACAGACTCCACCCGACAGTCAGAATCAAACCTGGGTCTCTGGTGCTACTATACCGCTGCGCCACTGACCGAATGAATGATACTGGATAGACTCGGCTTGTACTTGACTGGATAGACTCGGCTTGTACTAGACTGGATAGACTCGGCTTGTACTAGACTGGATAGACTCGGCTTGTACTAGACTGGATAGACTCGGCTTGTACCCGCTAGAATTTAGAAGATTGAGGGGGGATCTTATAGAAACTTACAAAATTCTTAAGGGGTTGGACAGGCTAGATGCAGGAAGATTGTTCCCGATGTTGGGGAAGTCCAGAACAAGGGGTCACAGTTTAAGGATAAGGGGGAAATCTTTTAGCACCGAGATGAGGAAAACATTGTTCACACAGAGAGTGGTGAATCTCTGGAATTATCTGCCACAGAAGGTAGTTGAGGCCAGTTCATTGGCTATATTTAAGAGGCAGTTAGATGTGGCCCTTGTGGCTAAAGGTATCAGGGGGTATGGAGAGAAGGCAGGTACAGGATACTGAGTTGGATGATCAGCCATGATCATAATGAATGGCGGTGCAGGCGCGAAGGGCCGAATGGCCTACTCCTGCACCTATTTTCTATGTTTCTATGTTTTCTATGTCTATGTTTCACCTCTTCCACAGCTAACAATGGACCATTGTGGTCTCCACCTTTCCTTCGCCATCAGTGCCGGCCGTGTTTTGTTCTGAACCTTTTCTCACCTCTAGTCTTCATCTGCCCTGACTCTCAGTCTGAAAAAGGATCTTGACCCAAAACATCACCTATGCTCTCTGACCTATTTTCTATGTTTCTATCTTTCTATACTTTATTACCACTGAGCTGCCCCTAGAATTTTCTAGAAGATAAGGTATCATAGGAACGCTCGTGCTGTATTTTAGCAGTACAACCCAAACTATAATTCCTCCAGTGAAACAGACAGTATCCGTAGTCAGGATCAAACCTGGGTCTCTGACACTGTAAGGCAGCAACTCTACTGCTGCACCACCATTCTGGCCTCTATTATCTGGTCCTTCCATAAGCAAGTGTCCAATTCACCTATACTCCATTACAAACATTGGTCTTTGTCTATGGAAGAGATGTATTCTAATACTGAGAATCTTTCTCTCTGTATCTTTCACTTTGCTCCAACTATTATACTTGAGCTTGACTAAATTGGCTGATCTGTTTGGATGGCACAAGCTTTTCATCGTACCCAAGTACGTGACAATAATTATTCTAAATCTAAACCTAACTGATGATGGCATTGCTTTTCCTATGTAATGCTGCAGAGCAAATATTTGCCTATCTTTTTCACTGCGTCAGATGTGAAATCAAGTGGCTATGTAATAATGTGTAGGTGTGGTAACATGAACTGTTTCAAAACAAGCTCTTCAAAGTCGATATCTTAAATCAACTCATGGGAGCCATGTGGCTCCTCAGCAGTCACCAGATCTGTTTAAAATTCAGCACCAATGATCTATGCTTCTACATCCTGATCACAAATAATGTATTGGGCTCCTTTTGGTAGCAATGTGAGTGCAGATGACATTTGGTGTTGTCCCATATGTTCATATGCTCTCTGAAGATCATTGGCTTCTCAGTGCTTGTGAAGGCAGCAGATGGGACATTATTAATAACCACACATCTCTCTTTCCATATTGCATTTTCATTACGCAAGCCACAAAGCCCTTGCTTGTTATTTATGTCGTCGGAAACATCGATGTAACACACAACGTGATTCTTACAATTGGGCACCCTAAAGGATCGCATTTATTTAGCATCTTTCATAATTTAATATACTCAAGTAGCTCCAAACAAAGAATTTTTGACATGTGTTTGCTGAAGCAATGCGGAAAATGTGTGGCCAATTTCCCCACAGCGAGGTTCGATGAACAGCAATGACAAAACTGATCAACTGTTTTAGTGATTCTAGTTAAGTGATAACTAATGGACGGGATCTCCTCTGCTTTGTTACGATTGGGCTTGGGGTCTCTCAGAGTAGAAGGGCAGGGCTTTGTTCGACATCACAAACAAAAGGCTTGACAGTGGAGCATTCCCTCAGTGCTGAACTTATAGACGGTTTGTCTGCATTCCCAGCATTTGTGACACAGTGACTTCCATGGATTATTAACCTATTCATTCAACAGCTATTTCCTTTTGTGACGTTATTGCCTGTGTTTTGATAACTTCTCACACGCCTAGTGCTTGTTGGCTTTTTTAGTGCAAATTGACTTTTAAACTTTAGATTAGCATGAATTTCAAAATGATATGAAAATGTATATTCCTACCATCAGAAAATACAATTTGACATACTGCGGGTACACAGTGAGTTCACATTTAAATTCACACTTCTTTCCTGGTTTCTCTCCCTCCCTTTGGCATCTGTTTGAAACTGAACCAGACTGCTTGCCAAAGTGATGGCGTATTTACCCCATAAGATGAGTGTGATTACTAAGCCCGCTTAAACTAATTTTCATAACATTATCTGACTTCACTCTGGCTTGGGCATCTGTTGCTGAAGCATCCATCCATGCACTTGTTACCTCCAGAATTGACTATTCCAAAGGACTCCTGAGTCCTGGCTTATCTCATACTACATTCCATAACCTAACTTTATCCTAAATCATATCACATCGGATTCACCTGTTATCTTTCTGCTTGCTATCCTATGTTGGTGTCAGTCAAGGAATATCCCTGCACTAGAGGGTAGTTAAACTGTGGAATTCATTGCTGCAGAGGACTGTGGAGGCCAAGTCAGAGGATATTTTTAAGGCAGAGATAGTCAAATTCCTGATTAGAATGGGTGTCAAGGGTTAAGGGGAGAAGGTAGGAAAATGGGAATAGGAGGCAGAGATCAGACATGATTGAATGGCGGAGTAGACTCGATGGGCCAAATGGCCTAATTTTATTCATGGTCGGGGAGGGGGTTGAGGTGTTGGGGGGGAGGAGGCTGGTTTAGATATTGGATTAAGTTGTGTTCACAACTCTCTACACTTTCCTGCAGTCTTGGGCAGAGCTAGTCTTACACCTTCTAGGATATCTATGCTCCACTAACTTTGGCCATTTGATTATTTCCTAGTTTAGTTTCTCTAACAATAGTCGCAATGCTTTCAGCCAACTTGGACGCATCAATAGATTTCCCTCTCTAAACCTTTTTCTTGCAATCTTTTTTTTTCCCTTCAGAATGTTTCTCAAGATTTGCATTTTGGACAAAGCTTTTGGTTACCTGAGATTGTATCTTGTTGCTTGGTGTCAAATTTCATTTGGTAACACTGCCCTGAAGTGACTTTGGTCCATTTATTAAAATCCACTTATATTTATTATATATGTATACATACACACATACACACACACACACACACATATATATAATATGTGTGTGTGTGTGTGTGTATGTATACATATATAATAAATATGTGTGGATTTTAATAAAATAAAATATATATATTTGTCACCTATCGACATTGGAAATTGCTGATGACATCCACAAATTCATCAGTCAGCATTGCCATTTTGTAATTCTATTTAACTCTCCAACTTCACCCACATATGTCCTTCATCTCCATATTAAGAGAGAATAATAGTCTGTCCCTTCCTTGCCATTTGTTTTCATGTCATAAAAGTCTTGTTGATATCCTCCTCCATCCTCACAAAGGTTGACCTTGATGTGACCCAACTGGTGATAGACTAAATCCTGGCTAGAGTTTGTTATCCCTAAACTGGAAGAAACAGTTTACTATGCCTTTCTAATACATTGTCAATCAAAACCTCTGAATCAGATACCATTAAATAACCGTTCGTGAGCTGAACAAGATACTGGTTTTGGAGTAATTTAGCAACTTGAGAAATGTGCATGTGATATTTAAAGGTTTTTTTTAAAATCAGAAAACAAAAATTACCTTTAGCAAAATTAGCACCCTCCATTTCAAATTGATTTAAGTTCTGCAGTATTTAAGGGGAATTGATTATTTCTTCATAAAGTAGGTCAGTATGTTCCAAGTTCTATGTTTCTATGTCTATGTTTCTAAATTCAAAAACTTTGCTTCCAATACTGTAGAAAAAATGTGAATGAAAGTTGTATCCTGTGCCATTGAATGTTAGCTACTTAATTCCCTCATTCTTTCCTTATTGAGTGTGAGCTATTTTTGTATGTCCCATAACTCAAACCTCTCGTATACTGTTTGATTGTGTGCCTTTTGTCCAGTTTTAAAATATGAAAAGATAGGCATAATACCTTTCATCACTGCTTTAAATTGGTATTCCTACAGCCCTAGCATGTTTTATGCAAATATTCTGGTTAAAACATAAATATAGCCATTAAGAGACAACTAATGGATTGCTTTAAAGACCCATTTGTTCATCTAGTCCCGAGCTTACAGTATATCTGAATGCAGACCCACCGATGAAGTTGACACTTCACTGCATCCTCAGTTCAGCAGCATTTATGCGCAGTAACAACTAAGTCCTGTGATCAGAATAAAACCTGTTCGAACTGTGTCGATTTATTGAGATGTTAAAAACCAGTTTTAAACAATTTGGTTGCATTTTCAGCTAATTGTTCAATCATTGATATGATATATTCTGTCTGGTATTTGATGTGGTGATGATTAATAAAGCACAACATGACTCAGGAGATTATTTGCTCTCATCCTTTGAAGGTGCAGACTCATCCCTGTATTTGGTTTTGTGAGAACCGATTGTTCTCCTGTTCCTTTCTGATGTGACCTTTTCCCTTACAGTGAATATCATAAAACCATGGCTGACGTAGGTACATAGGGACTGATATTGGTGTCATATGACATTTTTAAGCAGAGTTAATTTCTCACAGATGGAGATTGAATCTGGGTCACTTATGGTCTCTCTGGCTCAAGTATTCTGTGGATGTACCTGAGTCATAGGAATAAGCCTTGCAGCCCCTCGAGCCTTTTCAACCATTCAATTAGTTCATGTCTTAATCTCTATCTTAACTCTATCTTGGTCCATAACTCTAATATCCTTGTCGGCCTTTACAGCCTGATAACACTTCAAAAGTACTTCATTGGTTGTAAAGCACTTTGGGATGTCTTGAGGCTGTGAAAGAAAATCCAATCTGTCTTTCCGACAAAAGTAAAATCTATATAGCAGAGTTTTGAAACTTTCAATTGATCCCCAAACTTCTTTGGAATTTCACCTGCTTTGTGTCTAGGCAGTTACTAAACCACTATTTAACATTGTGCTTCTTCTCTTCTTTGCTCCCTTGTAAACGATCACCATCCCTCTTATCCATTCTGTGGCTGGTGGTCACCTTCGGATCAGCTCAGCCAAGTCGATCCAATCAGTGGGCTTCAGCTGATAGCACAGCCAAGAGGAAAATAGTGACCCACTACAGCAGCTGAGTGAGCGGCTGGATCGAGCACAGTCCAAGGCAGCTGCGTGGAGTGGTGGTGGAGAGAGCTGATGGCATTACACTGAGCCAGGCTGACCCCTATCTCATTGATCTAATGCCACCAGGGCACGAGCCTTAAGGTGTGACTATAAGAAATTGCATATCTCCTTAGGCCAAGGTTGGAATTTTGAGAGATTTGTAAGTCACTAGATGATGCCGTAACAATAGACAATAATAATAATAATGGATGGGATTTATATAGCGCCTTTCTAATACTCAAGGCGCTTAATAGACAATAGACAATAGGTGCAGGAGTAGGCCATTCGGCTTCTTCGAGACAGCACGCCATTCACTGTGATCATGGCTGATCATCCACATTCAGTACCTCGTTCCTGCCTTGTCCCCGTATCCCTTGACTCCACTATCTTTAAGAGCTCTTTCTAACTCTCTCTTGCAATCTTGCAAGCATCCAGATAATTGGCCTCCACTGCCTTCTAAGGCAGAGAATTCCACAAATTCACAATTCTCTGTGTCCCCTGGTTCTGGACTTCCCCAACATCGGGAACCTGTTTCCTGCTTCTAGCGTGTCCAATCCCTTAATAATCTTATATGTTTCAATAAGATACCCTCTCATCCTTCTAATTTCCAGTGTATACAAGCCCAGTCGCTCCATTCTTTCAACATATGATAGTCTCGCCATCCCGGGAATTAACCTCGTGCACTCCCTCAATAGTAAGAATGCCCTTCCTCAAATTTGTTGACCAAAACTGCACACAATACTCCAGGTGTGGTCTCAATAGGGCCCTGAACAACTGTAGAAGGATCTCTTTGCTCCTATACTCAACTCCTCTTGGTATGAAGGACAACATGCCACTAGCTTTCTTCACTACCTGTTGTATAAGCATGCTTACTTTCAGTGACCGATGAACTAGGACACCAAGATCTCATTGTGCTTCCCCTTTTCCTAACTTGACACCATTCAGATAATAATCTGCCTTCCTGTTCTTGCCACCAAAGTGGATAACCTCACATTTACCCACATTAAACTACATCTGCCATGCATCTTCCCACTCACCCAACCTGTCTAAGTCACATTGCATCCTCATAGCATCCTCCTTAGTGCACACTGCCACCCAGCTTTGTGTCATCTGCAAATTTGCTAATTTTACTCTTATTCCCTTCATCTAAATCATTGATGTATATTGTAAATAGCTGCGGTCCCAGCACCGGGCCTTGCGGTACCCTACTAGTCACTGCCTGCCATTCTGAAAGGGACATGTTAATCCCTACTCTTTGTTTCGTGTCTGCCAACCAATTTTCTATCCATGTCAGTACCCTACCCCCAATACCATGTTCTCTAATTTTGCCCACTCATCTCCTGTGTGGGACCTTATGTGGGACCTCCTTAACATGACAACCCTTTGTGTGTTTTTCCGGAAGAGGAATTATTGTAATCATGTGTAATATGATTTGACAATAGCATGCAGAACAGGCTTTGCACTATATCTCGGTACACACAACAAAATAAAACAGAACTAAATTAAAGTATATATAGTAAGATTCAGCAGAATAATTAGTAGCATCAGAATGCACATCCAACTTCCCCGCTTGTAGGAAACTGAAGCCATTTTATAAAATCTCATTGGATCCTTTGATTCCAAACACAGTAGCAAATCGCTTCCTTGATTTTTTCAAATTCAGCATAATCCATCACCTTTGCTGAATGGTGGCAGTATTGACTGAATATTTATAAGAGAGATTCGTTTTCCATCATCCCTTCATAAAATAAATCTTTGACAGATGATTAAAAAATGCACAGAAATTGTTTTGTAACCACTTGGTTGTCGGAGTGCTTGAAAAGAGTTGGACCTTTGTGTCAATTAATGAAATTGTGCCAACATATCTGGAGTTATGACGGCCCCAGAAAGCATCATCTGATAAAAATAACAAGTCACAAGGCTGAGGACAGATCGCAATGCCTCTCTCCTTAGCTTCAGGCTGAGCATGCCCAGTGAATGCCTCCGTGGTAGTTAGAAGCAGAGCAACATTCCCCAGCAGAAGGAGCTAGCAAAATACGGCCTGTGTTTGATGTATGAGCTATGGCTTGCCATCGTGAGTCACCCCAGTATTAGCTGGAGGCAAAACAAAAATCTTTTGTGATTAATTAGAAAAACTGGACAATTATGAATTGACTGCACAATGCCAGTGTATGGAAATATAAATAGTAATGAAGCTGGCATTCAGTGATGTGTAGGGTGCGTATATCTAAATGTGTGTGAAATCATACTGTAATGATCTTACAACAAGATTGTCTGCTTTTGATGAATGGTTTCATTTAAAAAAAAATCATCATCCTTCAAATAAAACTATTGAACAATTTTTGAAGATGTTGGGTTTTTATTCTCAGAGAACCCTCAAAATGTCTCTATTTTGTTCCGTTCTCTGAAGTTAGATTTCTCCTTATCTTCTGGCATACCGATCCCAAGTGTCGTGCTAGCCCACTGTTTTTGCACTGTTCTGAGCTTGCTTTGTTTTCTATTATTATTCAAGATGTGATGCCTGAGTAGTAAAACCATTGACCATTCAATCAGTGGAGTAGCTGCTGATAATTAAAAGTTCTCAACCCTTGCCCTCAGGCCAGGCTAGAGCCAGTCAGAGAGGAGCCAGCACCGAACTGTTCAGGGACCAATCGATCAGCTGATTAACCCTCATTACTGATTGGTCAGAGCTGATTGCATCCACTGCAAAGAAATCATCTCTCGCCTCCAGGCATTTTGTGAAACTGCATACTCAATAAAGGCAGAGGAAACCATCTTTCTAACAATTAGTTGCAATACACAATTAAAGAAGTAGCCCGGCTTTTCATGAACCAATGTTTATCCCGTTTTACCTTTATGAGCTAAGTACTTGTTTGTAGTCAATTATTTAAGCAAAGCTGTTTAAAGTAGTTGCCAAGAACAGTACAAAAATGATGGGCTTTACACATTTCAGAAAAGACATAAAACGGTGATTGAAAGGCCTCAAAGATGGATAGTAAAACACACATGAGCCTAAGTATATTACTGTTGCTAACACTATTAACTAGCCCCTTGGAGCTTCCAAAATGTTGAAAGGTAATTCATTCTTCTATTTCCTTGGAGAGAATTTCCGCCTTTCAACCGCCAGTTTATTGGCAGCATTCAATAAAATCTGCGGGAATATTTTCAATATCAGTGAAGATTGCAGAACTTAAACATTTTGAAACAGGATTATGGAGATGAAGATAAAGTTTTCGTTTGCAACCACCTTAGATAACAGCGAAAAGCTGTGTTGCCACTTGTAAAAGTTCAGAATGTTCTGCACCATTTGCAAGCACCCACACTTGCTATTGCACCATCATTCCTTTGTGAATAGCAGGAATGCATTTAGCTACAAAGATTTGAGTCACTAATTGCATAGGGCTCTGGTGAGACCACATCTGGAGTATTGTGTACAGTTTTGGTCTCCTAATTCGAGGAAGGACCTTGTGATTGAGGCAGTGCAGCATAGGTTTAACGAGATTGATCCCGAATGGCCTCCTCCTCCACCTATTTTCTATGTTTCTATGTTTCTATGAATGCATCACTTTCTTGGAAGGTCTGGTGCAACCCTCACATTCTTAAATAATGATTCTTTACTTTCTCAGAATTACATTTCAATCCGATGACTTCCAATTCCCAAACCCGCTGATCCTACTTTTATGATTCTGGCTCAACATTTGGAGCATGAACCAACACTGGTATTGCTCCTTCATAAATGCTCCCTTGGGATCAGGATGACATGTTTCTATGTTGAAGCGAGGAACCTCAGATGCTTGCTTACCAAGGAAAGACACAAAATGCTGGAGTATTACCAAGGAAATATACAAAATGCTGCAGTATTACCAAGGAAAGACACAAAGCTGTCGGAAGAAGGAACATCATGGTCTTCAGGGATGCTGCCTGACATGCTGAGTTATTCCAGTATGTTGAGTCTCAGCATGGTTCTATTCCAGTTTTATGGATTCTGATGTGACTTGTGCGAGAACCTCAGAGAGTGCAAAAGGTTTATAATGAGATGGCGAGGTGGACCTTATGCTAAGCATCTGCAAAATTAATTTCCTCTGCAAAACTGCCCCTCCTGTACAACCCTCCACCCTGGCAATAAACGTTAATGGAAAAACCCTGGAAAACGATGAATTTCACTATTGTTTTCAGTGCACCCGCACAGTCTTTGGCTGACTCGATAATAGGCTGTTGAGGATCTAGACCTCAAACATAGCCCAAAACATTGAATTCACCAGGCATCATAGGTATTATATATGTTCTGGTTGATACTGGAAGATTTATTGAATACAGGAACAACTCAATAGTAACCTTAGATTTTATGTCATTTAGTCTGGGGATGCTGAGTCAATAATGGCACCTCCTTTCCTGCCCTTGGCTGTATCTAGTAAATTACCAAACCTACTCCCCTTTGGATTCATTAAATCTCACAGCATTGGGGAAAAAAACAGTGCTATTTAAATCAAGATTGCTCCTTTGATAAAATAATCTAATCTCCTAATTTATCTCTGCACATCCTTAAAAAAAATGATTTTCAGATATTTACTTTCCTTTAATAACAATTAAAGATATATTCAAATAGTATTTATTCTAAGCCAAAATTTAAGATAATTAGGAAAAGATCCAGAGGAAACATAATGAAATCTTTTTTAAATAGTCAGTCGCAAGATGTGTATGTTTTATTGCTAAGGATAGCATTTATAGCCCATCTCTAATTATCTTTGGGACAAGCGGATTGCTGGACTATTTCGGAGGAGAGTTTAGAGTTAAAAACATAACTGTGGGACTGCAGTTGCACAAAGGCCAGACCAGGTAACAAAAGCACATTTCCTTCCCTAAATGACATTAATGAACCACAAGGGTGGTTAACACAATCTGTTATTTTCACGGTCATCATTACTGACATTGACAGTTAGTTGTGGTCTGGAGTTAACTGGCCAAAAGGGTAGAAGAAAAAAAGATTTAAAAAAATCTTTTGAAATGGACATTGGAATATTCGTGCCCTGTGCTGTTCAGATTCTATGATTCTGAGAGACACAACAATTGATCTATGCGGCCAAATAAAGTTTATAAATGCCTAATGTTTCCTGCCCTCTTCAAGGAAAGGGATGCTGCACCTCTTGTTGGGGTTGTTCCCTGCTAGCCAATTTAATGAGCATGACTCATGTAAAGGTGTTGCCATAAATCATCATCACGTTTACAAACTCAATAACCAGGCTTGCTGATAAAAGTATGCAGAGCACAACTTAAATTATTAACAAGTTAAAGCCTAAAGGCAGATCATTGGCGATGATATAAACACTGCAAGGACAAGGTGCTCTCTCAGCAAGCGATTACATTGACTGTAATTATCATTTACCATCTCATGTTCGTAAAGTCATTTAGCAAAGTGTGGGTGGGGGGGTGGCGCGGAGTGGGGGGTGTGGGGGGGTGGGGAGGGGGGGTGGCGTGGAGTGGGGGGCTGTGGGGATGGGTGGGGGGGGTGGCATGGAGTGGGGGGTGTGGGGGGGTGGGGAGGGGGGGGGTGGCGTGGAGTGGGGGGCTGTGGGGATGGGTGGGGGCGGTGGCATGGAGTGGGGGGGTGGGGGGGTGGGGATGGGTGGGGGGGGGTGTGGGGGTGTAGGGGGGTGGGGAGGGGGGGTGGAGGGTATGTAGGGGGGCTATGGTGGGGTGTGGGGATGGGTGGGGGGGGGGTTGGAGGGGGGGGTGTGGGGGTGTAGGGGGGGGGGAGGGGGGGTGGCGTGGAGGTAGGGGGTGTGGGGGTGTGGGGATGGGTGGGGGGGGTTGGAGTGGGGGGTGTGGGGGGTAGGGGGGTGGGGAGGGGGGGTGGCGTGGAGTAGGGGGTGTGGGGGTGTGGGGATGGGTAGGGGGGTTGGAGTGGGGGGTGTGGGGGTGTAGGGGGGTGGGGGAGGGGGGGTTGGAGTGGGGGGTGTAGGGGGGTGGGGAGGGGGGGGGTGGCGTGGAGTGGGGGGTGTGGGAGTGTGGGGATGGGTGGGGGGGGGGGCGTGGAAGGGATGGACAACTAAGTCAGTTTCTTATTTTTCATGTAATTTCAAAACCTTTCCCAGTTCTGGTTGATTACTCCCTGGGACAAGGTGAGGGACAGAGTTGTCACAAGGGTGTTCAAGGGTGAGAGTCTTTGTATGTATGATTTTATTCATGTCAATGGAAAAGTAAGAGTTGGAGATGAGTAAATTTGTTGGTGGCTACTAACTCTGTATTTAGCGCTTTGAGCAAAGACAAATTTCTCTGTCCGTGAAAATCTGAGATAAAATTCCATCTGGAAAATTGAGGAACATGTTGAATATACGATCCACTGCATTCTATGTAATTTTATAATATAATGCATAAATCTTTTCTATTTCACAAACTTCTGGGAAACGTTTCCAGAAATAAGAGTTATTGCATAAAAGTTGCACCAAGCTTTTAGGCTCAATAGAATGAGATTGGTGCTTTATCGTCCACATGAGTCCTCGCGTCCTCGCGGCCTACCAGCGGGCCTGGAGCAGCGTTTTCCCGAGGGGACCGCCCAGCACCTCGGCTTCGGCGGGGCACAGCGCTGGAGCGCTATCGCGGAACGGAGCGGGCGATGCCTTGCCTGGGTCGCCGCGCTGGAGCTCCGGTGAGCTGAAGACCGCCGATAAAAACATCGCGGAGCTGCGGGTCTGCGGAGCGGGCAGCTGCGGGCGGCGGCGCTGACTTCAACATCTGGAGCCTGGGATCTCTCGATGAGATCGCCAGTGGTGGAGCTCCAACCGTCGCGGCCTTGTCGGCTTCGGAAGCCGCGGTCTCCGGTAAGGAAGCGGCCGTTCCAGGTGTCCCTAGCCGCTGAGAGGATTCTCCCGACGCCGGAGCACCATCTCCCGGCGAGAACGGCCTGAAACATCGGGCCTCCGTAGAGGCAACTGTGGAGGCCTCAATAGGCCCGACTATGGGTGAACTGGGGATGGGGACTGGACATTGTGCCTTCCCCCATAATGGTAACCATTGTGGGGGGATGTTTCTATGTTAAAGATCCTTATTGTTCGGTGTCCAAGATGGCTGCCGGAAGGGAGAGTGAACGCTGGCGCGATTAGCTGCCGCTGCTCTCTCT
This sequence comes from Amblyraja radiata, assembly GCF_010909765.2. NCBI lineage: Eukaryota > Metazoa > Chordata > Chondrichthyes > Rajiformes > Rajidae > Amblyraja > Amblyraja radiata. The sequence goes on along the minus strand of NC_045959.1, from coordinate 19,313,362 downwards.
TTGAATTGTGTCATTGAGTTGTGTCTTTGAATTGTGTATTGTTGATGTCTTTACTATTTTTAAAAAAAATTTTTGTTGTTATTTTTTGTTTTGTTTCCTTCCGCTTACATGTTTTGTATTCTGTTTACTAAATTTTGTAAGGTGTCCTTGAGAGTCTTGAAAGGCGCCCATAAATAAAATTTATTAAAATTTATTATTATTATTATTATTATGTCTCCATAAGTTATTCATCTTGCAATAAAGAGGGTTGAGTGGAGGTTTAATAGAAATGTGCACATTTATTAATAAAGGACAATGTTTCTCATTCACAGATGGATCAAGGATCAAGGGCATAAGAGGGTTTGAGAAGAAGTATTTTTCACACACAGTAAATAGGTTGTGGAATTCACTGACTGTAAGGATGGTGGAATCAAAACCAATGAGCATCTTTGAAAACAAATTTAGTAGACAACGGGTAGAAGCTAATATGCAAGACTGTGGGGATAGAGCAGGTGGATAGGACTACCTGAGATGGTCTACTGAAAACCAAAATGACCTCCTTCAGTGCTGTGACATCCCATGATCCCATGACTCTCTGTGCCAACACTCCTTCTTTTAAGGTTAGGAGGGAACTTTAAATTCACAAGCTCACAAGTTAAAGGAGTAGAATTAGGCCATTCTGCCCATCAAGCCTACTCCGCTATTCATTCATGGCTGATCTCGGCCTCCTAATTCAATTTTCCTGCCTTCTCCCCATAACCCTTGGCACCTGTTCTAATCAAGAATCTATCTATCTCTGCCTTAAAAATATCCACTGGGCTGTGTTCACAACTCTCTGTGGTTTCTTGCGGTCTTGGGCATAGCAGTTGCCATACCAAACTGCGAAGCTTTCTATGGTGCATCTGCAGAAATTGTTAAGAATCATTGGGATATGCCAAATTTCCTTAGCTTGAGGGTTCCCCAAATCTGAGAGAATATAATGAAGTTGAACTTCTTGAACAGACGGATTCCCATGCCAAATGCAGAGCTTAACTTGACAATGATATCTTCCAGGTCCCAGCAGAAATGTCCAAATATTGAGACTTTTGGACATCTCATATTTGGGTCAAACTGTTGAGGTTTGCAGAAGCTCTGGTGACGAGGCAGCTGCGTTAAAATGGTTCATTGAATGCTGACGAGTATTGGCAATGAAAGGAGCATATTTTCCTGCAGGTGAAAAAAATAACTGCAGCTGAGCAGTTGGAGGTCGAGGGAGAAGATGAACTGTCTAAAGTGCATCATCCTGTATCAGATGTGAGAGGCACGTGATGGGAATCCATTGGTGACTTTTCCCCCTGGAGGCCTGCAAACAGTCCTTTCATTAAACAAAAGGACAGAAGGAGGAACTTTATACAAAGATTTGAACGAAAATTGCCCTGGGCTTTCTGGGCGAATGCTAAACTAAGTACTTCTTTTCTACTATTGTGCTCTCAAACAAATTGCTATGGGACATAATTTTTACCCAGCCGAGTACTGAATACAGCGTTTATGATGTTCAGGATTTGCCTTTGATAATGTAAGAATGGGCTGTGTGCAGCAAGCATAAGATAACATAATGCACTTGGTTTGTGGTGCCCTTAACCTTGGTAGCCATGTTGTTCCTTCTCTGAGATAACCTTTTGAAGAGCTGGGGGAGGGAGGGGGTTCTCAAGATCTATCTAGACCTACCACTTGCCTGGTTACACCTGTTGTGAGTTGCCTCCCATTCTTCTATTTAGTGCAAATGTTCCTAATGATTTAACATGACAAATTCAAATACAATAGTTCTGCTCATAATGGACTGTGTGTTTCAGGCAGTTTAAAGAGTTTAAAGAATAAGGGGTAGGCCATTTAGAATTAAGAATAAGGGGTAGGCCATTTAGAACTGAGATGGGAAAAAAAACTTTTTCACACAGTGAGTTGTGAATTTGTGGAGTTCTCTGCCTCAGAAGGCAGTGGTAGCCGATTCACTGGATATATTGAAAAGAGAGTTAGATAGAGCTCTTTGGGCTAGCGTAATCAAGGGGAATGGGGAGAAGGCAGGAACGGGTTGCTGACTGTGGATAATCAGCCATAATTACATTGAATGGCGGTGATGGCTTTAAAGGGTCGAATTACCTACTCCTGCACCTATTTTCTTGATTAGATGCTGTCACTTATTAATAATAAAACCAGAAAATGGGACATGCCCAATTACTTTTGTTAGGGAGTTCCCCAATTCTAAGAAAATCTAATTAAGTGTTTAACTTCCTGAACACACGCATTCCCATGCCAAACGCAGAAGCTAAAGGGCCTGTCACACTTGGGCGTCATTTGCGAGTCACGCAGGTGTTGCGCGAGGATTTCACGAATCCCAAAATCCTGGGGCGGCACGTGCTATTGCGCATCACTGCCTACGCACTGCGCCTCATCACGCGCCATGCGTGTGTAATGCACGCCATGCATGTGTAATGCACGTGTCACGACACGCGCATCGTGCGTCATGACGCGTAAATGATGTCGCGTAAATGACGCGCAAATTACAGCCAAGTGGGACAGGCCCTTAACTTTACAATGGATTCTTTCAGGTCCCAGCAGAAGTGTCCACTTCACAAGTTCGCAACATTTTTTATCTGCACTTTCTATGTAGCTGTAAAACTACATTCTGCACTCTGATTATTTTCTCTTTTGCACTTCATGATGATTTGCCTGGATAGCATCCGTTTTAAAAAAATTGTAACTCCATACACATTATAATAATAAACACATACCAATACCAATAGGAATCAACAGCAATAAGGAAAGCCAAGGCGATAAAGGGATTTGAAAAATGGATGAGAACTCTAGTTCGCAGGTTTTGGAGTAGAGTTGGGCCATTCGGTCCATCAAGTCTACTCTGCCATTCAATCATGGCTGATCTCTGCATCCTAATCCCATTTTCCTGCCTTCTCCCCATAACCCTGGACACCCGTTCTAATCAAGAATTTGTCTATCTCTGCCTTAAAAATATCCTGACTTGACCTCTATAGCCCTCTGTGGCAATGAGTTCCACTGATTAACTACCCTCTGACTAAAGAAGTTCCTCCTCACCTCCTTTCTAAAAGGGCTCCCTTTTATTCTGAGGCTATGACCTCTGATCCTAGACTCTCCCACCAGTGGAAACATCCTGTCCACATCCACTATGCCTTCTATTATTATTCTGGTGTGTTTTCACATTTCAAACTTTAAGCCTCTCAAACTTGGGTCAGACTGCTGAGGTTTTCAGAACCTCTGGCCAGGCAGCATCTGTGAAGAGAGAAAATTAATCAAACTCATCAATTTGAAGCATTAATCCCTGCTTCTCTCATCACGATGCTGCCTGGCCTCGTAAATATTCTCAGCATTAGTCATAGATTAGTTCAAAACAGAATCAGGCCCTTCAGCCCATCAAAGTCCATACCAAACATTGTACCCATCAGTACTTATCCAATTTGCCCATATTAGGCTGGACATTTGAGGGAGAAAAGTCTGTCAGGTTTTGGAAATGGCAGGGATATATGTGATGATCAGAGGATCGCTCTGTTTGGAATGGAGATAGACTTGATTAATTGAGTAGCATCCTTCCATGGTATAATAATGTTATACCTGGGAGCAAGAAACCTATGCAAACATGGGATTGACTTAAAATCTTTGACAAAGTGCTGGCACTGTGTGATGAGCTGATGGCCTCATATGGATTCAACCTGCACTTGTATTGCATTGATTGGCCAATGTCATTTATGGTGTTTACGCCTCTTCTAGGATTATTATTTGTAGGAACTCCTTCACCACATGAATGGCCTTGCGTCAAGTAAAGTCATCTCCTCCTTCTCAAGGGCAATAAATGTTGCTTGTATCATCTGTTCCCTCCTCAAACAAACTCAATTTTAAAAACAATGATTTAAAATAATCATAGGGCATCTCAACTTGCCCATGACCATGGGGCTGAACAGAGCAGTGGGAGTAGGAAAATAAATCTTTCAAACAAAATGATGGGCTGAATGGCCTTCACTTCTCTCATGTGATACCTCAGGTATCTGACATCAGTGATTTAATATTCTGTGTGTCTCTATGGGTTTAAGGAAGAGAGGCAAACTAAAAATGGAAGCCCCCAATGCCAAAAACAGGACTAAGGTCAAATGTCCCGGTTGATTTCATTATTCAGTGTTTGCATGTATTCAGGTCAAGCCACAGCATTTGTGGTGGTCAGGTTCACCTCACACTGTCAAGTCTGATCAGTGGGTGTTTATACACAATGAATGCTGTGGTGGCTCTGCAACTCATCTGTGGACTGTTGTATTCTGCAGCCAACAGCAATGCCGGTTGATTGCACAATAGCCTCGTCGCAGGTCTATTTTTCTGTAGCCATGCCAAAGGAACGGCACAGAGATGCATCTAGTAGAACCTCTGTCCCACAGCACCAGAGACCCAGATTCAATCCTGACTTCAGGTGCTGAATGTGTCGAGTTTGCACATTCTCCCAATGACCACGTGAGTTTTCCCTGAGCACTCCATTTTCCCTCCATATCCCAAAGATGTGCAGGTAGGTAGGTTAATTGGCTGATGTAAATTGTCCCTGGTGTCTGGGAGAGCAGGAGAATCTGATAGGGTGTCATGAGAATGTGGAGAGAATTAAACTGGGTTATATTAGAGATAGACACAAAGTGGTGACGTAACTCTGCGGGTCAGGCAGCATCTCTGGAGGAAAAGGAAAAGGTCCCATTTCAATCCAGGACCCTTCTTCAGTCTTAAACTAGGAGGTGGGTGGGGGGATGGGGACAGGGGGAGGGAGGGGAGCGGGTGGGATGCGAGGAAAGCCTAGCACCTATCAGGGTTGGCAACACCCCTACTTTCAGTCCGAAGAAGATTTCCAACCCGAAACGTCATCTATCCTTCTCCTCTAAAGATGCCGCCTGACTCGCTGAATTACCCCAGCACTCACAAAGGCTGCCAACATCATCAAGGACCCACACCATCCTGGCCACACACTCATCTCTCCGCTGCCTTCAGGTAGGAGGTACAGGAGCCTGAAATCTGCAACATCCAGGTTCAGGAACAGCTACTTCCCCACAGCCATCAGACTATTAAACACAACTTCAAACAAACTCTGAACTATAACAGCCTATTGCACTTTATCTGTTTATATGTGTGTGTGTATATATATATTTATGGTATATGGACACACTGATATGTTCTATATTTATGCCGACAATATTCTGTTGTGCTGCAGCAAACACTAATTTCATTGTCCTATCTGGGACACATGACAATAAACTCTCTTGACTTGACTTGACTTGACTTGACTTGACTTGACACTTTGTGTCTATCTTTGGTATAAACCAGCATCTGCAGTTCTTTGTTTCTGAATTATATTAGAGTAGGATTAGTGTAAATGGGTGGTTGTTGGTTGGCGCAGACTCGGGCTGAAAGGGGTGTTTCCGTGTTGTATTTCTCTACGACTCTATGATGAGATGGCAGGTTTCATTACGACAGGTGACAAAGAACAGGCTGGTGAACGATGTCAGTCTGGTGATGTCAGTCTTCTTTCTGCAGCTCCCCCTCTGCTTTGTCCTGATATTTCAGCCTTCGCCAGAAAGGGTGTAGTGATGCTTTACAGAAGTTGGGCTGAAAAGGAGTTAACAGGGATAACGTGAGGTGGCATGCAGCTCCTAGATTGGCTCGCTTGTAGTAATCTTCCTCTTCATATCCGGGGGAATGATGTGACTCACACCACACACCATCCTGGCCACACACTCATCTCCCTGCTACCTTCAGGTAGAAGGTACAGGAGCCTGAAGACTGCAATGACCAGGTTCAGGAATAGCTACTTCCCCACAGCCATCAGGCTATTAGACCTGGCTCGGACAAAACTCGGTCAAAACTCTTAATAACCCATTTTTTGTTATTTGCACTTTATCAGTTTATTTATTCATGTGTGTATATATTTATATAATGGTATATGGACACAGTGATCTGTTTTGTATTCAATGCCTACTATGTTCTGTTGTGCTGAAGCAAAGTAAGAATTTCATTGTCCTATCAGGGACACATGACAATAAACTCACTTCACTTCACTTCACTTGACTCAGGGTAGAGAGTCATGCTACATTATGAATTTGGAGAATGCCAGTGATAGTGGACACCAATGGATGGACAGCGCATCTCATAGTCCAACAGTACCAGCTCCACTCCATCAAAGCTAATGATCCTTCTAACAATCCTACATTCCATTGGCTTGGAATTGCAGCATTGCCCACTCTGGTAAATCCAACTGCACGAATAAAGGAATAAAGGTTTAGGTTATTTTCTAAATAGGGAGAGAATCCAGAAATCCGAGATGCAAAGGGACTTGGGAGTGCTGGTGTAGGATTCCCAAAATGTTAATCTGCAAGCCGAATCGGTAGTCAAGAAAGCAAACTCAATGCTAGCAATTATTTCGAGAGGGCTTGTATACAAAAACAGGTGTGTAATGCTGAGGCTGTATAAGGCGCTGGTCAGGCCGCAATTGGAATATTATGAGCAATTTTGGGCACTGTATCTGAGGAAGCATGTGCTGGCTCTGGAGTTTTACAAGAGGAGGTTTACAAGAATGATCCCAGGAATTAGTATGTTAACATATGATGACATTCGTTTGACGGCACTTGGTCTGTATTCACTGGAGGTTAGAAGAATGAATTTGGACCTTATTGAAACATACAAAATAGTGAAAGGCTAGGATAGAGTGGATGTGGAGAGGATGTTTCCACTAGTGCGAGAGTCTAGGACTATTGGTCATAGCCACAGAATTAAAAGACATTCTTTTAGGAAGGAGATGAGGAGGAATTTCTTTGTTCAGAGGGTGGTGAAGCTGTGGAATTCTTTGCTGCATAAGACTGTGGAGGCAATCAGTGGATATATTTAAGGCAGAGATAGATAGATTCTTGATTAGTATGGATGTCAAAGGTTATGAGAAGGCAGGAGAATGGGGTTAGGAGGGAGATATAGATCATCCATGATTGAATGGTGGAGTAGACTTGATTGGCCAAATGGCCTAATTCTACTCCTATCTCTTATGATCTTGTGATGAAATCCAATGACCTCTTTAACTGTGGGTCTCCATTTCAATCAGTAAATGTGGCTTTGATGATTTATCAGTAGCCAAACAGCAATTCACCCAACTTAAAATAATCCCACTAAACTAGTTGCTATTGCAAAATCTGCAGTATGCTGCAATAAATGTTCCTTTTAAGTTGCCTTGCATTTGAATTCACAGAAATAAGAACCTAACATCTAACAAAGGTTAAGTGGAAATTGGAACCAAAATGAGGACTAGAGGTAGAGCATGTTTTTTTCCTACTGGAGGTCTGTGACTAGAGGTGTTTCACAAGGATTGGTGCTGGGACCTCTAGTTTGTAATATATATGTATATGATTTCATGGAAAATGTAGGTGATTAGTAAGTTGGCAAAAATGCGAAAATGTGGTGGATAACGAGGAAGATTGTCTAAGTGTGTAACAGGATATAGATCAGTTGAAAAGTTGGACAGAGAAATAGCAGGTGATGTTGCCAGGATTCAAGGTGCTAAGCTATAGGGAGAGGTTGGCAGACTCGGACTCTATTTCTTGGAATGCCAAAAGCTGAGTGGTGAACTGAAAGATGTGTACAAATTTGTAAGGAGAATAGATAGGGTGAATGCACTGAGGCATTTATCCAAGGCAAGGGTGGGGGCTAGTCCATTGCTCTTTGAAAGTGGCACACAAGTAGATATGATGATAAAGGTGGATTTCAGTGGTTGGGACATTGAGCATAAAGTCATGTTGCTGCTGTATAAAACTTTGGTTAGGCCACTTTGAGGTAATACTTGCCACACTATATGATGGATGTGGAGATTTTGGAATGTGCAAAAGAAGTTCACCAGGATGTTGCCTAGATTGGAGTGTCTTAACTATGGGAAGTTGTTTCCTCTGGAGGGTCAGAGGCTGAGGGGCAACCTGATAGAAGTACGTAAAGAAATAAGAGAAATACGGAGATAAGGTATATGGTCAAGAGTCGTTTTCCCAGGGTGGAAATGTCAAATACTGGATGGGATAATTCGAAGGTGTGCTGGAATGAAGATTTATGAGGCAAGTTTTTTTTACATGAGGGGTAGTGGTGGAGACATACACAGTGGCATTTTAGGAGGTATTTAGATGGACACATGAACAGGCAGGAAATAGAGGGATATGGACCATGGGCAAACAGATGGGATTATTTTAACCTAGCATCATGGTTGGCACAGATATGGTGGGCTGAAAGGCCAGTTCATGTCCTGTTCTATGTTCTATGTTGCTAACAATTGAAATTGATAGCATTAATATATACACTGTATCCAGATAGCATCAGCTAAAAGAGAAGGTGATTAATTCTTACAAAATTATAAGTACTCAGAAGATTTGTCTGTTCAATGTCGGAAATCCAATGTCAATTAATCCTTCATGACATCTTAGAATCTATCACTGATGCCTTTGTGTTTTTTATGCCGTGCTTATTTTGAATGACTAAATTTGCATTTATTTCCTATTCTGACTATTACGAAAGTCTTGATTCAAATTGGTGAATTCACATTAACAGTTTGCGTCGGTGGTTTGCTGTTTCAAGTATTAAAGGAATCTTTGTTCTTTCTAGTTTTGAATTTTCAGCCTCACAAAAGCCTTGTAGCTACTATCTAATGTCACATCTGTGGAATTTAAATTGCACGATATCTGTACGCTGAAGCTTGGCTGAATCTGGACTATATCTAGTCATGCTTACTACACACACCCATTATCATGTTAACTTTCTCTCGGCGACAGCACTGAAATGTTTAAACAGACCACACTGAGCTAGACCACAGAAAAATCCGCAGCCCTTGTCCACCATTCCATAAATTGCTGACAAGCCTTCTTATAGATGGAGAATAACCATTGTCACTGTTAATTCCCTGCCAAATGTATTAATCCAGTCATGGAAATTAACAGGCAACAGGACAGGAGAAGCAACCCACAATGCAGTCCTTGTACAGAAACATGCCGCATCAAAAGCAAAAAATGTTATACATTTCTGGAGATATAATAAAAAGAATTAATAATGGAATAATCTATTGCTATTTAATAAACATCTTCAAGTAATTCTAACAAAAGGAATATGGTTCTGCCTGATTTGCTTTGTTTTGTTCCACCAATTTCGAGTAGTTTCATTGTTATAAGATAATGTTATCGAGGATAGATTATCCAAACTACTTCCCCCCCCCCACCCCCCGAATAACTCTATCGCATCACACCCTCACCCTCACCCTTCATCTGCGTTATTATTCATGGGAGGTAAAATGCTCTGACCATCCAGGTGGTCCTTGGAAAGTGTTGGAAACTAAGCATTCTCATTGCACAGGCACAGAACCCATCTGATGGGCTGCTAGATTTGTAAAGTGGTTTGTCAGCATTTGACATTCTCATCTGAAATTCCTTAGATCTGAGGAAGCTCTTCCAACGGCAAACAAAGTAGGAACATGAAAAATGACACTATAAATGTGTAAATGATCAGCTTTCTATGAACTTTGCTGGTGAGTATACTACTTGGTGCCATGCTCAATTTCCTTTAATGCATTTGACTGAATGGTTTGTGCTACACGACTAAGCTAGGAGTTTGGGCTATTGGACTATTCACCACCTTGTAGGTTCTCTGGAGCCAGTAATGTTCATATTTTATACATGTTAGTAGCAAGTGTATAAACAATGCTGAATTGCAAAATAAATGTTCCGTATTTAATTAGAAAGTGACTGGAAGCACTACAGGAAACAGTATTATGGACAATAATGTGTTTTATGGTGCTTAGCTTGTACTATATTGTAGTAAAGATGGTTCCTTAATGCACAATCTTTTTTGATGAAAATTCATGGTCATTAATATTTTCATTGATGGAGACACAAGAGACTGCAGATGCTGGAATCTGGAGCAAAGTCTCCAATTTCATCTAACTTGCACTCCTTCTCTTTCTTTCTCCTTCTGATCATCCCAAACCCTCTCACACACCCTCTTATTTTGAACATCCACCCAACTGTTTATTTTCCCTCCCCCACATATTTCTATCTGCCCATCACCCACATTCTCAACTCACTGGGTCCCATATCCCTTCTCTCTCTCTCTCTCTCTCTCTATCACTAATCCCACCTACCCACCACTCCTACCTTATTGGATTCCATTCATCATCTTTCTTTCTTATCGGCTTCCATAGCCTGTAGACCCTTGTGTAGGAAGGACCTACAGCAACGTTTGATTAGTAATGCCCCTGTCCCACTTAGGAAACCTGAACGGAAACCTCTGGAGACTTTGCGCCCCACCCAAGGTTTCCGTGCGGTTCCCGGAGGTTCCCGGAGATTTTTGGCAGTCTTCCTACCTGCTTCCACTACCTGCAACCTCCGGCAACCACCTGCAACCTCTGGGAACCACACGGAAACATTGGGTGGGGCGCAAAGTCTCCAGAGGTTTCCGTTCAGGTTTCCTAAGTGGGACAGGGGCATTAGGGTCAGAGATAATGGAGAAAAGGCAGGAGAATGGGGTTAGAAGGGAGAAATAGATCAGCCATGATTGAATGGCAGAGTAGACTTGATGGGCCGAATGGCTTAATTCTGCACCCATCCCTTATGATCTTATGCTACTGGATTACACTAAAGATAGACACAAAATGCTGGAGTAACTCAGCAGGCCGGGCAACATCTCTGGCTAGAAGGAATGGGTGACGTTTTGGGTTGAGACCCTTCTTCAGACCTTTGTTGTCTCCACAAGTCACCTCCCAACCTCAGTTGCTATCTCCACCCCTCCCTCTGTCATCTAGTTTCATCTGCCAATTAACCACTGCTCACCTGGATCCCTCTATCACTTGTGTGGGGAGGAACTGCAGATGCCGGTTTAAACTGAAAGACAGGGCATGAAGAAGGGTCTCGACCCGAAACGTCACTCATCCCTTTCTCTCCAGAGATGCTGCCTGTCCCGCTGAGTTACTCCAGTATTTTGTGTCTATCTTCCCTCCAACACTTGCCAGCTCTGGCTGCACCCCTCCCACTTGCATCTTTATATTGGCTGCCTCCCCTCTCAGTCCGAATGTAGGGTCTCGACATGAAACATTGAATATCCCTTTGCCTCCACGGAGGCTATCCAATCCACTGAGTTCCTCTGGAACCTCACTTTTTGCCCCTTATTTTCACGGATGTTGTTTGAGGTGCTGAGTGTTTCCAGTACAGCCTTTGTTACTTGAGCATCTTTTAGTGACTTGGTGACTGAAGGTCATAACTTGGGGACTGCTCCTGAGGTCTGCAGTCCAGCGAGTCACCTGGTTTGATCGCTGCTCTGTGCCGACCCTATTAAAGGAACGCCAGCACTGTCACTGTAGCTTGCATTGGTTCCATGAGACGGGGAAGGAAAACCAAGGGACAAACCTGCTCCTGATCATTGCAAGTCTGCTCATTGTTCTTGGGTTCAAGGATTCCTATGGTCCTGACATTCAAGAACAATCAAATACTATAACTATGAAGACTCAAATAATTATTAAAAAACATAAATTAGCAAAATGCATCAAAAATAAAATTAAGTGCACTCAAAAAATGTTTTAAAAAATGAACTCATACTTAGTCCATCATAAAAGGGTCTGAAGAAGGGTTTCGGCCCGAAACGTCGCCTATTTCCTTCGCTCCATAGATGCTGCTGCACCCGCTGAGTTTCCCCAGCAATTTTGTGTGCCTTAGTCCATCATAGCCATTCTCATCCATGGAAACCATTGGACAAGCTCCAACCTGAGAAAATGAATTTCTTTGAGATTCTTCAACATGTGTGCTGGTAAATTACTGCAACTCCTTACCTTCGTATGGTACACCAGTGGGAGTTTGTTGATGCAGCATAGTTGATATAACAGTGGACAACAACTGACAGTGGCTCTGGAGCTGTGCAAGCATTGCCAGTCATGCAGGTAAATAACTGCATATTGATATTTGCATATTCAAAAAAGCCGATCCATTGAAGGGGATAGAACGGATGAAATGAGTACCACAAAGCGATCCTTTCGCTGAACACCTAGGCTTAGTCTGCCTTGGCCTATGCGATCTCCTGGTTGCCAAAAATTTTAACTCCTCTTCCCATTCCCACACTGGCCTTTCTGTCCTGTGCCTGTTCTACTGTCAGAGTGAGGCCACGTGCAAATTGGAGGAACAGTCCTTCATATTTTGCTTGGCAACCCAGCGGCATGAATATTAATTTCTCTACTTTCAAGTAACTCTTGCATTCCCTCTCTCTCCGCCCCTCCCCACCCTAGTTGTCCTGCTAGTTCCACTGTTCGCATCTATATATCCCTTCACTTTCACCTCTTCCACAGCCAACAATGGACCATTGTAGTCTCCACCTTTCCTTCACCATCAGTGCCGGCCGTGCTTTGTTCTGAACCTTTTCGGACCTCTAGTTTCCATCTGCCCTGACTCTCAGTCTGAAAAAGGATCTTGACCCAAAACGTCACCTATGATCTCTGACCCGCTGACTTACACTCCAGCATTTTGTGTCTATCTTCGGTGTAAACCAGCATCTGCAGTTTCTTCCTATACAAATAATTCCTATAATACTCTCACGAGTGTTAATCGTAGGTAATTAAAGACAAATTTCTCTCATGGTCATTTAACTTTCCATAATATAAATCAAACAGCGATTCGATGGATGGACTGTTCTATTTTTCATTACCAGACTTTAGTTTGAAAGATAGCGACAAACCAGTGATGACCACTCATAAACTGGGCTAATGATTGGGGGAGAGTCTTTATGGATAATAGAAAATCACAGATCAGGAAAAGGACAATGCAAAATATGTTAAAACATTAAAGATGTCAAACATGTTAACGCTACGTTAAGAAAAGGAGAGCTTCTGGGGGAACCAGGTGGGTCACGCAGCATCTGTGGAGGGAAATGGATTGTTGACTCTTTAGGTTGAGATCCTTCACCATTGAGATGCTTCCTGATCCATTGAATTCCTCCAGCAACTCTCCTTTCTCGCTATGGATTCCAGCATCAGCAGGCCATTGTGCTTCCATTTATTTGTTAGTCATCTTTGCATCTTTGAGAGTTTTTTAGATTGGTTCTTTTTTGTACAGCTACTCACAGACAAAATTTATTTCCCTTTCCATTGGTGGAGACGGACAAATATATTTATGTGCAGTATGACTCTGGATTTGGGAATTGAGTAAATAATGTCAACAATTTGAAATATTTAGTTTTAACCAAGGCTTACTTTAGTTACTGTGCTGTTATTGAACTGCACTTGAGGTTCGGGCACCATATGACTACATTCTAACTGTAGTTTATTTGCTTTTATAATACTGTAACTGTAGTTACTGGATTATTAGTGTAATCTTGCAATCATTTATGCACTATTATTGTGTTGTAATTGTAGTTATTGCATTGTTACGGTACTCCTGCTGAAGTTAATTTACCGTTATAGAATGGTAGCTGTAGTTAATGTAATATTACTGTGCTCTCACTGAAAATGATGTACCCATATTGTACATGGTTGTAGACACTGCATTATTACTGTAATCTTGGGGTAATTAATGCACCATTATGGAATTGTAACTGGAGGTAATGCAATATCTCTGTACTCTTGCTGTGATTAAAGCAATCCTACTTTATTTTTACTGTGTTGACTGGAACCTGTCCAGAAGCTCACAGGGAGCAAGTTTTTAAGCTTGGAAGTGCAAGCCTTATTAATTTAACAACACCCCATCCCTCTTATCTCCTCTCCCATCAGAGAAGAGATCCAGTTATTTGGAAACGCATAACCCCAGATCCAGGTGCGGTTTCTTCCCAGCTGTTATATGGCAACCGAAATGTCCTCTCAACAACTAGAGAACGGTCCTGACCTCCCATCTACCATATTGGAGAAGTTTGAACTATCTTTAATTGGACTTTACTGGACTTTATCGTGCTCTAAACATCATACCCTTGATCCTGCATCTGTAGACGGTGGGCGGTTCATTGTAATCACATATTGTTTTTTTTTGCTGACTGGATAGCACGCAACACAAAGCTTTTCACAGTATCTCAGTACACATGACAATGCTATGCTAATCAGAGGCCTCTGACACAGCACTTAGGCAACCTGCTCAGCTAAATCACCTGGTAAGTGTGTGTCCACTTTAGCTCAAATAATATTTAAAGTATAACGCCATTCTATAATACTATTTTTTAATTCTGACACATTTCACCAACCTCCACTGAATATTCCTATCTCTGACTTTTCTGAATCTGTTCAGGGACTGGTGGATGTACAGTGGTACCTCTCTGAAGACTGAGCCTCAGTAATCTACATGAGCAGTGCGGTATAAATACCCAACATGCACACCGAAAATGCTGGAAACACTCAGCAGGTCAGATATCTGTGGAAAGAGAGACAAAGTTAATGTTTCAGGTTGAAGGATCCTTGTCTATTTTTCTTCCTAGAGATGATATTTGACCTGCAGGGTGCTTCCAGAAATTTTTATTTTTATTTCTGATTTCCAGCATTTGCAATTGTGTGTGTTTTTTTTGTTGATTAATTACCTCAACAGTTACAATAGAAACATAGAAAATAGGTGCAGGAGTAGGCCATTCGGCCCTTCGAGCCTGCACCGCCATTCAATATGACCATGGCTGAACATCCAACTCAGTATCCCGTACCTGCCTTCTCTCTACACCCCCTGATCCCTTTAGCCACAAGGGCCACATCTAACCCTCTTAAATATAGCCAATGAACTGGCCTCAACTACCTTCTGTGGCAGAGAATTCCAGAGATTCACCACTCTCTGTGTGAAAAATGTTTTTCTCATCTCGGTCCTAAAAGATTTCCCCCTTATCCTTAAACTGTGACCCCTTGTTCTGGACTTCCCCAACATCGGTAACAATCTTCCTGCATCTAGCCTGTCCAACCCCTTAAGAATTTTGTAAGTTTCTATAAGATGCCCCCTCAATCTTCTAAATTCTAGCGAGTACAAGCCGAGTCTATCCAGTCTTTCTTCATATGAAAGTCCTGCCATCCCAGGAATCAGTCTGGTGAACCTTCTCTGTACTCCCTCTATGGCAAGAATGTATTTTCTCAGATTAGGAGACCAAAACTGCACACAATACTCCAGGTGTGGTCTCACCAAGACCCTGTACAACTGCAGTAGAACCTCCCTGCTCCTATACTCAAATCCTTTTGCTATGAATGTTAACATACCATTCGCTTTCTTCACTGCCTGCTGCACCTGCATGCCTACTTTCAATGACTGGTGTACCATGACACCCAGGTCTCGTTGCATCTCCCCTTTTCCTAATTGGCCACCATTCAGATAATAGTCTACTTTCCAGTTTTTGCCACCAAAGTGGATAACCTCACATTTATCCACATTATACTTCATCTGCCATACATTTGCCCACTCACCCAGCCTATCCAAGTCACCTTGCAGCCTCCTAGCATCCTCCTCACAGCTAACACTGCCCCCCAGCTTTGTGTCATCCGCAAACTTGGAGATGTTGCATTCAATTCCCTCATCCAAATCATTAATATATATTGTAAATAGCTGGGGTCCCAGCACTGATCCTTGCGGTACCCCACTAGTCACTGCCTGCCACTGTGAAAAGGACCCGTTTATTCCTACTCTTTATAATATAATATAATAATAATACAATGTCTGGAGTTAGGTACAATAAGAGTACACCAGCTATAATGAGAGTTCAGCAATATCACCTTTACTATAGTTTCTATTCTATAACTATAAACTAACTACAAAATGAGTACAGTAACAGTGTTTCCAGCATAGTGCCGAATATACTGCTGAACCTCTACAGGTGTACATTGTAGAGCATTCTGACTGCATGCATCATGGCCTGGTTCAGTAATTTGATCATTCAGGAGGCAACAGAACGTTGCGTGGCATGATGGTGAAGTGGTAGAGTTGCTGCCTTACAGCGCTAGAGACCCAACTTCGATCCTGACTACAGTTGCTGGCTGTACGGATTTTGTACGTTCTCTCTGTGACTGCGTGGGTTTTCTCTGGGTGCTCTGGTTTCCTCCATCATTCCAAAGATGGACAGGTTTGTAGGCTAATTGGCTTGGTAAAATTGTAAGCTGTTCCTAGTGTGTAGGATAGTGTTAATGCATGGTCGGTGCGGACCGATTGTGCTGAAGATCCTGCTTCCATGCTGTATCTCTAAACTAAACTAACCTAAAACTAAACTAAACTAAATTTGTGGACATTATCCCTGTCCATCACAGGTCTTGTCCTCCAAATGTCAAAGGGATTTACAGAGGGTGTTGCTTAAGAAGGCAGCTAATATCATCAAAGATCCACACAACCCTGGCCATGCTCTCATCTCACTGCTACAGAAGGAACAGGAGGCTAAAGGGCCTGTCCCACGAGCATGCGACTCCATGCGGCAAGCGCGACCTAACGTGGTCGATTGAGCCGTACGGCCTTGCGGGGCCATATGGAGTTGTGCGGACCTGGTCCCGACATCGCGCAGGGCTCCAAAAATCTGACCGTGTTCAAAAATTCCGCGCGGCAACGGCCTGCCGGCCCGCAGCCGCCTCAACGGCGTACGCACCGCCTTGACAGGTGTGCGCAGCGTCTCGCCGCCGTACGCAGCGCCTTGACACCGTACGTCACACGCGAACCTCCCGCGGACTTCACTCGAACTTCACGTCACTCACTCGACCTCCGCATGGCCCCCACTTCCGGTTTGGTCATGCTCGCCGCATGCAGGCACATGCTGGTGGGACCGGCCCTTTAGAATCATTACCTCCAGGTTCAAGAAAAACGTATCCCCGTCAATAACCCGGGTCTTGAACCACCCTGCACAACCATAATCATAATCCTACCTCCGCACCAAACTGCTATGGACTTTGCATGACTAAGGTTGCATTATGTAATTTGGATTAAAATATTATTGTCTGGCTTCCCTAAAATAAAAGATAATTGATTGAATATTTATTTGTTGTGTTGCTGTTAATGTGCCTGTGAGGCTGCATCAAGTACGCAATTCTTTGATCGGGCTCTGGTGCTTATGATGGTTAAACAAGCTTGACTCCCGTTCAGTACAATAATGATGGTTACAATACAATATACACTTCAAGCTGTAAAGTTTGGCTGAGATTGGGTGCAAGCATTGTACCAGGTTAGAGGCACAAGAGGCTGCGGATGCTGGAATCTGGAGTAACAATCAATCTGCTCGAGAAACTTTGGGCCGAAAAGCATCTATGAGGAAGGGGGATGAAATAATCAATGTTTCGGGTCTTGACCATTCATTGGGACTGGTTGAGAACTATACAAAATATCTTTCCCCTTGTGCATTGGTGACAAGGACCCCAATAGGACTCCAAAGTCTGCTATTCAGAGCAACTAAACTAGATTAACTCTGTAATTATACAAAATCACGACATTACCAGAGAAGAAGGAACATATGAAAATGAATTTGTTAGATTTCTTAAAACCTGAATAATTAATTGTTCAATTTAATCAGTTAATATTGGGTAAAGCAATTTATCATTATCAACTCAACCACATCTCCAAAATGAGCTTGTTTTAAAAATGATAAATATTTCACGTGCTGAAGTTAATTTACTGTTATAGAATGGTAACTTGTAGTTAATGTAATCTCTTTAAAATTACATTTCTGTGAACCAAAACAAAAAAGTTGGAATACTCAGCAGGCCAGACATATTTGTGGAAAGAGAAACAGTTCATATTAAGATTCCCGGATCTGAAATGTTTCTCTCATTAAAAATGCTGCCTGACCTGCTGATAGTTTCCAGATTTTCTTCTTTGTTTCACGTTTCCAGCATCTGCAAGTTTTATATTAAATTCTATACTTCTGTGAACCCTGTTGATTAGATTTTCCCCCTTCCATTTTTGGGTGGCACAGTGGCGCAGTGGTAGAGTTGCTGCCGTATGCCCCTGTCCCACTTAAGAAACCTGAACGGAAACCTCTGGAGACTTTGCGCCCCACACAAGGTTTCCGTGCGGTTCCCGGAGGTTCCAGGAGGTTTTTTGTCAGTCTCCCTACCTGCTTCCACTACCTGCAACCTCCGGCAACCACCTGCAACCTCCGGGAACCGCACGGAAGCCTTGGATGGGGCGCAAAGTCTCCAGAGGTTTCCGTTCAGGTTTCCTGTTAGACCTAGATTGGATCCGGACAATGGTTGCTGCTGTCTGTGTGGAATTTGTGCGTTCTCCCTGAGACCACTAGGGTTTTTTTCTCTGTGTGCTCCTGTTTCCTCCTACATTCCAAAGAAGTGTGGTTAATAGGTTAATTAGCTTCTGAAAATTGTCCCTAATGTATAAGATAAAACTTGTGTATGGGTGATCATAGGTCTTTGCGGAATCATAGGGCCGAATGGCCTGTTTCCATGCTGTTTATCTCAGCTCGAAACTAAACAAAATTATCTTACATTGGTGAATGTTATGGTGGCTGCAGCATTTAGAATAAGGCTTAAAATAGGATTTTGTTGGTGGGGAAGGCTCACGATCGGGGAGGGGAGCGAGGGGAGGTATTTTGTACCATTTTGTAGGTAACCAGGAAAAAAACTTGCAATTTTTGGACACAATTTCCAAGATATCAGCTCTTATGTTACATACGCATCAAGAATGCATTCTCAACTGTGACAATTCCAGAGAAATTGCTCCTTTCTCAATTCCCAATTCCAATGAAATGCGCAAAAAAATTACACAATCATCATATTTTAAATCTGGATTAAAGATTTAATTAAAATTCCCAACCTTTATGAGAGCCACAGACTGTAGACAGCAAATGTGATAACTTTATACTCGAAGGGCAGCGGGCATAAGATGTAATTACAGGTCAGTGAGTCCAACAGTTATGTTGGGGAAATAATTGTAAAAAAAATAAGAGGGCTAAAATTAATTAACACTTGGCTGGGCAGTAGAGCTAACAGGACTTGATGTTTCAATCCCTGTCATAAGTCGGCACTTTTGCTACTTGCAGTGGGATTGGAGCGGTGAAAGGTAGGGTAGGTATGTCATCGGGGTCACCAGGTGGGCACCCTCCTTCTTTGACGTTTCATTGATAAGCCCACAATATCTCCAGAGGGCTCAACAGTGATACCTGGCATCCCAGTTACACCCCCCTCAATTCCATACCCTCCTGTCTTCATCTTGAAGCCCAATTGTTGTATTTTCTTTTAATCCAAAGTCAATTACTGCTTTTTCCTGCTGAATTTGACAATGACTTGATTGCTTGTTGGAGAGAATGATCCCTCACCCTCATTTTTTCAATAGACTGGTCATACATGTAGCAACAAATCCCCTGCATCCCATTTCTACAGGGAAAATCCTGGTCTTCCAGACATTCTGGGCAGCTTCAGTTGCCAGTACAGAGTGCTTGGTCTTTTTCCTCTCATAAGCTTCTTCAACACCATCTTCCTGTACTGTTAATTCCACAACATATGCCAACATGGCTGTTGTGGACCACAGGACCATGTCTGGCCGGAGTGTCGTAGCCACAATGTCTGGTGTGAACACAAGCTTTTTTTTCCAAGTCCACGTCCATTTTCCAAATTATGTTTGACCATAATTGTAAAAAAAAAAATCCGAGGGTTAAAATTAATGAACACTTGGCAAGGCAGAGGTGAATCAAACATAGTTAGCATGGGTTTGTTAGGAGGAGATCATGATTGGATTTTATTGAAGAGTAACAAAGAGGGAGGTACTATTGAGGTAGTTTCCATGGATCTCAATAAGGCCTTTGATAAGGTTTCACATGGAAGACGTTGAAGAATTTAGAGCTCGTGTAATCCACAGTAACTTGACAGACCAGATATAAAATTAGGTCAGTAATAGAAGGCAGAGGATGCTGCACCTAATGGAATTATTTTTGTGATTGGAATTCAGTGACCAGTGGTGTACCACAGTATTGTTGCCATGGAACCCTTACTTGTTCTTTGATACATGAACAATGGGTTAAGATGGGCGTTTGATGCTTAAGCATGCATATGGTGGTCAAGAAAGCATTTGGCATACTTGCCTTCATTGGACAGAGTGTTGAGTACGTTAATACAGGACATTGGTTAGGCCACTTTTGGAGTACTGGAGGTATACAAAAATGCTGGAGAAACTCAGCGGGTGCAGCAGCATCTATGGAGCAGCATCTATGGAGTACTGGATACAGGTTTGGTCACTCTGACATTGGAAGGATGTCATTAAACTGGAAGAAAAGATGTAAAACAAATTTACGAGATTGTTACCTTGTCCGGAGGGTTGCAGTTAAAAGGAGAGATTGGATATGCAAGGACTTTTATCCCTGGAGCATAAGAGGCTGAGGAATAACCTTACAGAAAATGATAGAATCATGAGGGGAATACATAACGATTGGTCAAACATAATTTGCCTTTCATAAATTCATGCCAACTCTGCTCAATCATCGTCCTTTACTGGGTTTTCTGTTATTATACTCTTATAGATGGCAGGAACTTTGTTTCTTTAGGGTAACAGGTTAACAGTTTGCCTTCCTTTCTTTTGCCACCTTCGTCTACCTTTGGCATATTTGCTAACTTTCATCCTTCAAGATTGTACCCCTCATCAACACCCACACTGTAAACCATTCTACCTCCTTCTCTTCCGTGAAGGCACTTAAAACCTACGCCCCTTACTTAGCTTTTGGCCGGCTGCTCCGATATGTGGTGGGCCATCCATTGTTGCTTGTGATCACTTTTCTTGCTTCATGGTTATTTTGCTGCCCTAAAGACATCTGGTAAATAGTTGTCCTGAAGAAGGGTTTCGACCCAAAATGTCACCTATTCCTTTTCTCCAGATTGCTGTCTGATCTGCTGAGTTACTCCAACATTTTGTGTCTATCTTTGGTGTAAACCAGCATTTGCAGTTCCTTCCTCCACTGATAATAGTTGTTCTTGTTAGGCTGCCATAAAAAAAAATGCATTCATCCAATATAGCACACTTGAGCTGGGTTGATCAGAGTGGCCAGACACCGGTATTTTCAGCAAAACGGAAGCTTCTACCTAATTTGCTCAATTATATGATTAACAGGTTAATGCTTACAAAAAGGAAAATTAGGACAATCAAATTGTCTGCTTAATTAATGATGCATGGTGTGCATTCGCTGTAGACCAAACATTATGATTGTGCATGGAATATGATACATATTACAGCAAGCTTCATTTAAACATACATGGGAGACACTTTGTGCTTGAACGTGCATTTAGCAAGCTGTGCAATGGCATTGCCTTCACAGCTAGTAAGGTATATAACTCCGAGCATAGAGGAAGCTGAATACTAGAAAATGAAATATGTGAAATGCAAACTTTTCAAAGAAAAATAGGAAGATTTGCATTGACAGGAAATAAATAAAAAAGCTAATTATTCTTTACCTACAGTATGTAGGTAATGCTTTCTCGATTAAGCCCAGCTTTGAATCTAGACACTTTAATTACAGCTCCAATGTTTGTTTGCTTTAGACTTGGTGTTTGTGTGCGAAAGTATCATGGAAAGTTTCAATATAATTATGGAGAGGGTCAGAACTGGACCTAGGGTTGAGATTTTTGATTGGAGAAAGGCTAACTTTGAGGAGATGCGAAAGGATTTAAAAGGAGTAAATTGGGACTTTTTGTTTTATGGGAAAGATGGGGAAGAGAAATGGAATACATTTAAAGGTGAAATTTTAAGAGTACAGAATCTTTATGTCCCTGTTCGGTTGAAAGGAAATAGTAAAAATCGGAAAGAGCCATGGTTTTCAAGGGAAATTGGACACTTGGTTCGGAAAAAGAGGGAGATCTACAATAATTATAGGCAGCATGGAGTAAATGAGGTGCTTGAGGAGTATAAAGAATGTAAAAAGAATCTTAAGAAAGAAATTAGAAAAGCTAAAAGAAGATATGAGGTTGCTTTGGCAAGTAAGGTGAAAGTAAATCCAAAGGGGTTTCTACAGCTATATTAATAGCAAAAGGATAACGAGGGATAAAATTGGTCCATTAGAGAGTCAGAGTGGACAGCTATCTGCAGAGCCAAAAGAGATGGGGGAGATATTGAACAATTTCTTTTCTTCGGTATTCACCAAGGAGAAGGATATTGAATTATGTGAGGTAAGAGAAACAAGTAGAGTAGCTATGGAAACTATGAGATTCAAAGAAGAGGAAGTACTGACACTTTTGAGAAATATAAAAGTGGATAAGTCTCCAGGTCCGGACAGGATATTCCCTAGGACATTGAGGGAAGTTAGTGTAGAAATAGCAGGGGCTATGACAGAAATATTTCAAATGTCATTAGAAACGGGAATAGTGCCGGAGGATTGGCGTACTGCGCATGTTGTTCCACTGTTTAAAAAGGGGTCTAAGAGTAAACCTAGCAATTATAGACGTGTTAGTTTGACGTCAGTGGTGGGCAAATTAATGGAAAGGATACTTAGAGATAATATATATAAGCATCTGGATAAACAGGGTCTGATTAGGAACAGTCAACATGGATTTGTGCCTGGAAGGTCATGTTTGACTAATCTTCTTGAATTTTTTGAAGAGGTTACTTGGGAAATTGATGAGGGTAAAGCAGTGGATGTTGTATATATGGACTTCAGTAAAGCCTTTGACAAGGTTTCTCATGGAAGGTTGGTTAAGAAGGTTCAATGGTTGGGTATTAATGGTGGAGTAGCAAGATGGATTCAACAGTGGCTGAATGGGAGATGCCAGAGAGTAATGGTGGATGGTTGTTTGTCAGGTTGGAGGCCAGTGACTAGTGGGGTGCCACAGGGATCTGTGTTGGGTCCACTGTTGTTTGTCATGTACATCAATGATCTGGATGATGGTGTGGTAAATTGGATTAGTAAGTATGCAGATGATACTAAGATAGGTGGGGTTGTGGATAATGAAGTAGATTTTCAAAGTCTACAGAGAGATTTATGCCAGTTGGAAGAGTGGGCTGAAAGATGGCAGATGGAGTTTAATGCTGATAAGTGTGAGGTGCTGCATCTTGGCAGGACAAATCAAAATAGGACGTACATGGTAAATGGTAGGGAATTGAAGAATGCAGGTGAACAGAGGGATCTGGGAATAACTGTGCACAGTTCCCTGAAAGTGGAATCTCATGTAGATAGGGTGGTAAAGAAAGCTTTGGTGTGCTGGCCTTTATAAATCAGAGCATTGAGTATAGAAGTTGGGATGTAATGTTAAAATTGTACAAGGCATTGGTGAGGCCAATTCTGGAGTATGGGGCACAATTTTGGTCGCCTAATTATAGGAAGGATGTCAACAAAATAGAGAGAGTACAGAGGAGATTTACTAGAATGTTGCCTGGGTTTCAGCAACTAAGTTACAGAGAAAGGTTGAACAAGTTAGGGCTTTATTCTTTGGAGCGCAGAAGGTTAAGGGGGGACTTGATAGAGGTCTTTAAAATGATGAGAGGGATAGACAGAGTTGACGTGGATAAGCTTTTCCCACTGAGAGTAGGGTAGATTCAAACAAGGGGACATGACTTGAGAATTAAGGGACAGAAGTTTAGGGGTAACATGAGGGGGAACTTCTTTACTCAGAGAGTGGTGGCTGTGTGGAATGAGCTTCCAGTGAAGGTGGTGGAGGCAGGTTCGTTTTTATCATTTAAAAATAAATTGGATAGTTATATGGACGGGAAAGGAATGGAGGGTTATGGTCTGAGCGCAGGTATATGGGACTAGGGGAGAATACGTGTTCGGCACGGACTAGAAGGGTCGAGATGGCCTGTTTCCGTGCTGTAATTGTTATATGTTATTATATGGATGACAAAAAGTAGAAATGCAACATTGTAGGAGGAATATTCCATGTAAAATGCATTTTAAAGTTGCAATGAAAAATGCATCCACTATTTCATCATAAGCATTGCAACTGAGCAGAAAATCATTTTCTTATGTGGAATAAGATATTAGTTCTGAACATCCCAGTGTACAGTTTGACATCTTCTGTGCCAGTAAGAAACTCAAGCAACTAGTTCTTGGAAACGTCCGAGCTCAACCCTTCAGAGTTCAACCCTTCCAAATGTGAAACCATGCGTGTCACCAGATAGAGGAATCCATGCGTCACATCCTACAACATACTTGGTGTCACCCTTGAAGAATCCAAACAAACCAAGTATCTTGGCATCAAATTGCAAAATGATCTGTGTTGGAATGGTCAGACTCATCATGCAACAGTGAAAGCAACAGGTGTCCTAACCTTCCTGAGGCGCAACATTCATCATTGTTCAGCTTCTGTCAAGGAGAAGCTGTATTTCACCCTCGTTCGACCTCATTTGGACTACGCAGTTGCAGCTTGGGACCCATACACAGATAAAAACATTTCATCCATCGAACGTGTCCAAAGACAGGCCGCTCGATTTGTTACTAACACCTATGAGAGAGAAACGAGTGTCACAAAACTTCTGAATTCTCTGGGGTGGAACCCTCTCCAAGACAGACGTGAAGCTCACCGTTTGACCTGTTTTTACAAAATGTTAAATGGTCAGCTAGACATAGATCACAAGACCTACACCAACCCCAAACCAATTAGGAGCAGACGAGGGCATTCGATCCAATTTGTGATCCCAGCTACAAAGACAGATGTGTACAGCAATTCGTTCTTCCCACGCACAATTAAAGCATGGAATAATCTCCACCAAACTATAGTTACCCAGCCGGATGCAACTAAATTTAAAGTAGCACTTTCTTCCCAATAACCCTTTCTGGCTTAATCCCTCCCTTCACCACCTCCAGTTTAAATTCCAGTTGGAATATTTTGGAGGACCAAGTAACCAAGAACCAAGAACCAAGAACCAAGAGCTCAGATCAATCTATTTAATGTCAGTAGGAGGGTCACTCCATCCTGGCTGCATATACAGTTTCTAAATTGGGATAGTTCTATGATTCATTGTTAGCCTGCATCATCCTTCATTACAACATTATCTTCTTGTAATTTATTTTATCTTAGTACCATATTTATTAAAAACTAACAGGTCCAGATTTCACAGTGAAATTATTGACTTTTGCCCTTGATGCGAGAAAGCCTCTGGTGACCTGTATCGCGTGGACTTTCTGATTTTAGTTGCTGTCAGCAGTTCAAACATATATAGCGACATAGACCCACAACACAGAAACAGGTCCTTAAACCCACCTTGTCCAAGTCAAGTCAGCAAACTGGGCGTACCATTTCCCGCATATGGCCCATTGTGTTCTAAACTCTTCCTATCCATATATCTGTGCAAATGTCTTTAAAGATTGTAATTGTATCTGCTTCTATAGCTTCCTCTGGCAGCTCATTCCAGATATGAAAACACATACATCAGGCTGTTGCTCATAGACTGCAGTTCGGAGTTCAACAGAATCCACGCAGTCACAGGGAGAACGTGTAAACTCCACACAGGCAGCGCCCGAGTTCTGGATCAAGCCTGTGTCTCTGGCGCTGTGAGTCAGCGGCTCTACCAGCTGCACCACTATGCCACCCAAAGATTAATTAAATGTGCTAATGATGTTTCAGATACCGAGGGAGTCCAGGATCAAGGATAAGAGGTAAGCTATATGCTATATAAGACTGAGCTGAAGGAAAAAAACATTTCATCCAGACAGTGGTAACCGGTGGAATTAACGAGTCATAGTGTTGTACTGCACAGAAACAGGCCTTTCACCTCCACCTTGACCAGGCTGATTTTTCAGCCTATTTATACTAATCTCATTGGTCTGCAGTAAGTCCATATTTTCAAGTGGCTTGCAAATTATCTCTTAAAATTATTAATGTATCTGATTCCACCACCTCACTTGACAGTGCATTCCACACATTCAAGGGCCTGTCCCACGAGCATGCGACTGCATGCGGCAAGCGCGACCTAACGTGGTCGCTTGAGCCGTACGGCCTTGCGGGGCCGGTCCCGCTTCGATCGCCGGAGCCGTATGGAGTTGTGCGGAGCTGGTCCCGACATCGCGCGGGGCTCCGAAAAACTGACACTGTCCAAAAATTCCACGAGGCAACGGCCTCTCGGCCCGCAGCCGCATTGAGGCCGTACGCACCGCCTCGACGGGCGTACGCAGCGTCTCGACACCGGACACAGCGTCTCGACGGCGTATGCCTAGCACGAACTTCCCGCGGACTTCGCTCGAACTTCACGTCAACTCGTACGGGATCACTCGACCTCCGCGCTGCCCCGGCTTCTGGTTTGGTCGCGCTTGCCGCATGCAGGCGCATGCTGGTGGGACAGGCCCTTGAGAGTCAAGAACGTTTTAGTGTCACAAAATGGAACAATTAATTCCTTATTTGCAGCAGCACAAAAGATATGCAAATATAGTACCATGTAACCCCATAATAAACTACAAAGCCAAAAATAATCTTCCCCAGGTCTATGTTATTTGGAGTTTATTTGGAGGTGTTTAATAGCCTGATGGGTGTTAGGGAGAAGCTGGACATTACAATTCTCAGGCTCTTATATCTTCTTTCTGATGGCAGAAGTAAAATGAGAACTTGGCCAGGGCAGTCAAGTCAAGTCATGAGTGTTTTATTGTCATTTGTCCCAGATAGAACAATGACATTCTTATTTGGTTATGGTTTCTGATGATGCTGGCTGCCTTTTTGAAGCAGGGACTCCTGTAGATCCCTTTGATGGTGGGAAGGTCAGTATCCGTGATGGACTGGGCAGTGTTCATGACTTTTTGTAATCTTTGCTCCTGGACGTTCGAGTTGAAGAAGCAGGCTGTGATACTACCAGTCAATACCAGCCACACACCATCCTGACTTGGAAATATATAGACACATAGAAACATAGAAAATAGGTGCAGGAGAAGGCCATTCGGCCCTTTGAGCCTGCACCACCATTCAATATGATCATGGCTGATCATCCAACTCAGTATCCCGTACCTGCCTTCTCTCCAAACCCCCTGATCCCTTTAGCCACAAGGGCCACATCTAACTCCCTCTTAAATATAGCCAATGAACGGGCCTCAACTACCTTCTGTGGCAGCGAATTCCAGAGATTCACCACTCTCTGTGTAAAAAATGTTTTTCTCATCTCGGTCCGAAAAGATTTCCCCCTTATCCTTAAACTGTGACCCCTTGTTCTGGTCTTCCACAACATCGGGGACAATCTTCCTGCATCCAGCCTGTCCAACCCCTTAAGAATTTTGTAAGTTTCTATCAGATCCCCCCTCAATATTCTAAATTCTAGCGAGTACAAGCCGAGTCTATCCAGTCTTTCTTCATATGAAAGTCCTGACATCCCAGGAATCAGTCTGGTGAATCTTCTCTGTACTCCCTCTATGGCAAGAATCATCTTTCCTTCACTATGACTGAATCAATAGCTTGGAACTCCCTTCCTAACTGGATTGTGACATCCCCATACCTCAAGGACTGAAATGGTTCACCCACGCCTTCTAAAGGCAATTAGAGATGGGAAACATAATGCTGGCTCAGCTTGCAAAGCACACATTCCTTGAATGAGTAACTAAGTGACAAGATTCTGTGTTCTGCTCCGATCATTCAGCAGTCGGACAAAACAACCCCAGAGCAAGGCTATGGCTTCCACATCAAAGATAGAAGTGGGTGAGGAGAGGATTTTTGAGGATGTGGCTAGTTCTAGGTTGCAGAAGAGAGGAGAAAAATGTAATAGTAACCTGAAGGGCAACTTTTTCACAGGGGTGTGGTGGGTATATGTAATAAGCAGCCAGAGGAAGTGGTTGAGGCAGGTATGATAACAACACTCAAGAGTCATTTTAATAAGTACGAGAAAAAGTAAAAATGGATATGGGCCAAACATGCACAAATGGGATATAGCTTAGATAGAGCATCTTGATCAGCATGGTTGGGTTGAAGGATATGTTTCTGTGCTGCGTGACTCTGTGACTCAGAATCAATCTAAGACAACCATTTGTGTCACACGCAGCAATTCTTAACTCTTGGCTTCTGGTGAGTCACCTAATCATTCTTCTTAACATTTGACATGGATTTCATTGATGTAAAAGAGTAGGAATTAAGAGTCTAAAAGACAGATAAGTCACATAAGAAACATGAGTGGTTTGAAATATTTGTTGGTATACAAATTCTCCAATGTTACATTGAGGTATTGCCAGGCAGAAATCCTTGTCACAAAATCTTGTCACTATCTTGCTATTGGTCTGAAGACTGTATACCAGAGGAAACATTGGTATACAATTTAGTGTGGCGGCGCCTAATGGCAGTGACTCGACTACAATCTGTCTGTCTTTTAAAACAATTTTGTCTTGTAAATGTATGGCTTGAGCCTAGTTTTTATTATTTTTTAGTTGTGTGTATGTGGGAGGTTGGGGGGGGGGGGGGGGGTGGGGGGGGGAGGGGGGATGTGGGGGAAACTGTTAATCTCTTCCCTGCACGGGGACCCGACTTTTTCCCTGTCTCCGATGTCGTTGGGCCTAACATCGAGGAGCCGGCGGCGGCCTCCAGCCGGGACTAACCTGAGGGCTACAGTCGTGGAGCCTGCGGACTCGCCATCACGGAGCTGGCCGACTTCGGAGCTGGAAGAGCTGTGGTGGCTCGCGGCTGCGACCCGACTTCGGAGCTTCAGAGGCTCCGGCCGCAGGCCCGGTGGACAGAAACATCGGGCGCTCCAGGTCCCTGGTGGGAGACTGCTTTTCGGAGCTCCCGCAACGGCAACTTCCCCCGCTGGAATCGCGGGGTTTAAAGGACACGGAGCCGGGGCCTAATATCGCCCGGCGCGGCTTAAATGGCCGCAGGACTTACCATCGTCCGCCAGGGGCTTTAACATCGTGAGCCCCAGTCGCCTCGACGCTGAAGTTAGACTGCTGGACCGCGGGTGAAGAACAAAGGGAAGCGATAAGACTTTGCCTTCCATCACAGTGAGGAGGTGTTGGAGATTCACTGTGATGGATGTTTATGTAAACTGTGTTAAGTGTGTGTCTTGGGTTTTTTTGTAATGTAAAACTGTAGAAAATGCAATTTTGTTCAAACCAAGCTGTTTGAATGACAATAAAAGGCATTCTATTCATTCTATTCTATTCAGAGCAATAGCAAGATAGTGACATGTGATTTTAAATCAGAGAAGTCACTATGTTTGATTTTTGATGCATAATATTTTCTAACAACAAAATGGCATTCAATTAAAGGTGAAAAGCAGACAAAATAGACAAGAAAATAAGGTTCACCATATCTCTTTCATCAGAGTACCTGACCAGTTTGTCTAGAAAAAAAAATTCTACGGAAAGTTAGTAATATTCCAGTGATAACTAGAATCATCTGCGTTGAGAATGTGTGCTGTTATATTGAAGTGTCTCTCTTGGTTGACTAATAGCATACTATGACTGAGCTAGGCTCATGACTTCTAAATGTCAGCAGAACCCCTGGGCAAAATTACTCTGATCGTTAAATGCGGTGTCCTTTCTGAATGTATTTATGATTTTGCTAGACTTACTGACTCAAATCTTCCCATTCCCCAAATATTAGATATAATAATTACTGTCTTAAGTTTTCTTTCATAACATGCATAATATAAACTTCTGTTGTTGGTGGTTTTTAATATCATTCTGGTCTAGACTCTAATTTTTTGGCAAATGGATGCAACACAAAATGGACAAATAGAATTAAACTCCAGATTGACTGGGATCTGATCAAATCGAAAAACAACTCCCCATGTCTAGAATGCTGAACATACTGCAGCGTCTTCACAATATTAGTGCTTACACTTTAAATGTAGTGGGATGTTCTGAAAATGATGTAAACATCATGGAATGAATGCAGGTATTTCCTCCGTACTTGTATTTCTTCAATGCGTCATCCACACCACCAAACTTGAAGGGCAAGGGCAGTAGATGCACGAGAAGGCCACAAATTCTAAGCTCCACTCCAATTTACATAGCACCTTGACATGGAAACATCTAGATTGGGGCAAAAACATGCAACTGTCTGACTAATGCCCCTGTCCCACTTAGGAAACCTGAACGGAAACCTCTGGAGACTTTGCGCCCCGCCCAAGGTTTCCCGGAGGTTTTTGTCAGTCTCCCTACCTGCTTCCACTACCTGCGACCTCCGGCAACCACCTGCAACCTCCGGCGATCGCACGGAAACATTGGGTGGGGCACAAAGTCTCCAGAGGTTTCCGTTCAGGTTTCCTAAGTGGGACAGGGGCATTACAGTATTGTGGAAACATATTTATTTCTTTAAAATGTAACCTTCTCCAGGGCAGATATAAATGGGCCATAAATGCTTGCGTTCCCACACCACCCATTTCCGTATTCATGAAGCAAGGCAATAACAATGGTAAATGAAAGGAGGACAATGGTCGATTCCAAACCTGAGGAAATTGGAGCTCTGCTGATACATAAGGAAACAATTCTGTGATGTTTATTGTCTTCCCTCCCCCCTTCAGACATCTTGCAAGTTCACCACCCTATCCAAGATACCCATAAACAAAAATAATGGACTTGTTTCATTCAGCGTCAGTCGCCTGTTTATTATAAACATTGGCCACAGTTTGGCTGAAGTCATTGATACTGAGCCCTGAGGCAGCCGGGAAGGAGCTGCAGACAAAGGAACCATTGGGGCATGGTGAAACTTGGCTACACCAAGCAAAGCTGAGCTTGATCTGATACTTGATTCTTGGAGAATATGATATCCGTCTCTGCAATGCTATGCAGTCATGTTCCTCCAAACAATTTTGAGGGTTTTCTGAGAAACTATTCCTTTCGCTTTCTTTCCAATTGTATTTTTTCATATTGTGCACATCTTCCCTTTCTCAAGAAGGATTCTAAGCAAAGCAATATGCCTGATGATCCGGGTCCAGTTTTTCACAGTAAAATAAGTGATCTATGAGCAAGTGCAAGATATATACCATTCCTGAGGAAGTAGGTTCTTTGGAATACCTATACATTTTGAGTGTTGGTCCTGGAGATAGATTAGCCTTGATTGAATGGTGGAGTAGACTTGATTGACCAAATGGCTTAATTCTGCTCCTATCACTTATGATCTTATGAGGAAATAATATTCATGTGACAATAAGGTCAGGAGATATTGGTAAAGATTAGTAAGGGAAAAATATGCAGTTTATGGCAAAACCATTTGGTTGCATTGATGTACACAGAGATATTGAGGTCCAAATCCACAGCTCCCTAAAAGTGACAACACAAGTAGATAGAGTGGCAAAGAAGACATATGATAGGCTTGCCTTCATTGGTTGAGGCGTCGAGTATAGGTTAGGAAGCCATGTTGCAACTTTGTAGGGCTTTGGTTAGGTCACATTTGGAGAATAGTGGCCAGTTCTGGTCGCCCCTTTGGAAGAAGGATGTGCCTTTGGAGAGTTTGTGAGAATGCTGCCTGGATTGGAGGGCATTGGCATTGGAGGTCATTGACATGAAGAGGTTGGACAATATTTGATTGTTTTCTCTGAATTGTCAGAAGCTGAGGGGAGAACTGGTAGAAGTATACACAATTAGGTGTAGACAGAATCCCTTTTCAGGGTGAAAATATCAAAGACTACGGGGCATATCTTTAAGGCGAGAGGGCAGATTTTTACAAGCGAGTGCAACATGCTGGACTAGAGGGGTGGTGGAGGCAGATATAAAAGTGGCATTTAACAGGCTTTTAGATGGGCACATGGATATGAAGGGAATGGGTGGCCATGGATCACTTGCGAGCAGGGAAGATTAGTTTAACCTGGCATCATGTTTCGTGTGGAAAATGTGGGCTGAAGGACCTGTTCCTGTGCTGTGCTGTTCTATGTTCTGTGAAACATGGCTGCCAGTTTGTGTACAGCAAGCTCCACAATCTGCAAAATGCTGTTGTGTAGGTAAATTCACTTCAGTTATGCTATTTGAGGAATGGGTTTTGGCCAAGACACCTGTGATAAATCCAACAGAGAATTCAGGAGAAACTTTTCTAATCTTAAATGAATGGGCATCTCGATACCACTGGGAGAGGTTGTAATAAATAATATAATTATATTTAAGGGGAAGCTGGATAAGGAAGAGGATGTACAGGGCCATGCTGATGGATGTAGATGAAACAGGACAGAGTGGGGTTTATGTGGATCAAAGGCACCTGTTCGCATTACTTGGGTAGAATGGCTTAGTTCTGCATATAATGCCACGTCTAATCCTGTATGATAACTCACCTGTTCCTCTTCAAGCAAGTCGCATAGGATCTTTGACTTCCATCTGAGTGAACAGAAATGGCATCTATTTATCTATCTGTCTATCTGTCTGTCTGTCTGTCTGTCTGTCTGTCTGTCTGTCTGTCTGTCTGTCTGTCTGTCTGTCTGTCTGTCTGTCTGTCTGTCTGTCTGTCTGTCTGTCTGACTGATCTTGTGCTCTTCCAGTTTGCGGGGTTTTTCTATTCGCACAATAAAGGTATGCGATAGCGCTACGATTTTTTACCAGGTTACTCACCATTCTCCTGTGCTGCGAGTGCAACAAGTTCCGTTCTGATAGGTGGTATATTGTAAAAGTTATTGAGGCTTAAACATTTTTTAAACCGTGCGTGCCGTTCCTTCAGTCAGTGCCACACAGATTGGTCTCTTCTGTCAGTCAATGCCACGGCCGGGATGGCGACGCCCCTCCCTGCCCCACCGGCGGTGGCCTGTCCCGCCTCACTCACAAACTCCTCTCTCCCCTCCTCGCAGCAACTTGTCTTTCGACTCCCCCACCAGTGGCAGCGGCCGCGGGGGGTTCAGTGGAGGCCCAGTGGAGGCCCTGATCCCATCTCTCTCTGCCTCATCACTCACCCCTCTCCCCCGCCCACCCTCTGCGGCAATGGCAGGTCCTGTCTACCCGTCCTCTCGGGTCTGTTTCATCTCATCGAAACTCGTGGTGCCCACCGTGACGAACACCAACTCCATTCCCCCACCCCCCCCAGCCATGGCCCGGCAACGATAGTGAGCAGGTAGGCAGGTGGGCAGGGCGAGGACAGGTCAAGCGGCAGCAGCAGAATGGTAGGACAGGCCAAGCAGCGGCTGAGCCGGAGTGGGCAGAGCGAGGGAGAGAGAGTCGGGTTGCAGGGTGGCTGAACAATTTGCGTGGAGTTTGAGTAACTCGCACGCACGCACGCACGCGCTCACACAATGCAAACTGGTCCAATTGTCATGTCAACAGGATCTAAACCACAGCTAACAATGAATGACCTGTGAAGGAAGGAACTGCAGATGCTGCTTTTTAGGGAGGGAGGGAGGGAGGGAGGGAGGGAGGGAGGGAGGGAGGGAGGGAGGGAGGGAGGGAGGGAGGGAGGGAGGGAGAGGGGAAAAATCCTGGGGAGGTGAGGAGGGAGATGGGGGGAGTGAGGGAGGGGAAGGGGTAGGGAGGGAGACGGGGAAAGTGGGGGAGGTGAGGAGAGTGGGGGAGGAGGGGGAATAGAGGGAGAGGAGGGGGAATAAAGGGAGGGGAGATTGGGGTGGCTGGGCATGGTTAATGGTGGTAGAGGAGGGCAGTGGGGGAAGTCAGGAGGAATAGTTGGGGGGTGAGGAGTGGGGGATAGAGGGATAGGAGGGGGGTAGGGAGGCGAGAGGAGTTATGGAGGGAGGGAGTGACTGAGGGTAGGGGAAAGGAGATGAAGGGAGCGGTGAGGGAGGGTTTTGAGGAGAGGAGGAGGAAAGGGGAAAGTAGAGGGAGGGTGAAGAGGAGGAGGAGGGAGTGTTGGGGGATGAGGGGAAATGAGTCTGCGCAGTTGGGGGCTATATGTAAGTGGTGCAATATTATGTAGGGGGGACTGGTTTCATTCGGGGAATGGGTGAGTGGTGGAATATTGCATTGGGGAACGGGTTGGGTTGGAGGACCAGGCCTCCCGTGTGAAAGGGACCCAATGGGTCTCACTTAGTCTAGTTTCATATAACATTGGAAGGAGCGAACCTCATGCAGTACAGCTTACCCTCATTACTAAACTGAAGCATCAGCCTAGATCTTTGCATCCAATGTTCTTGCTGAGGGTCTTGACCATAGCATCTTCTCACTCAGCAACAAATGCCAGTGTTGTTCCGCAAACTACAACTGTCTTGGGACTTAATAATTCACCTCCAGTGCAATGCTACCAGCATCCTGCCACTAATAGCAAAATAATGTGAAATTAGTTAGTGTGTTTTAAAGGTTTTATTTTATTAGTTCTATCCACGAGCTGAAGCACATTTGAGATGGAGAGTTATAGTTCATTGATAAATGGTCAGGATTGATCTAATCTAGATATTGAAGATTGTGCTGTGGGAAGGATTTGGATCTTCCTGATTAGACACGATGGGCGAGCAGTTGTGGAGATTGGAGGATGTAATATCCTGTAATGAAATTGCCAGGAAATCTACAACTGGCAAAACAAATTAGGAAGGCACATTCTAGGGGCTGTAACTCCATGGGAAAAGAATGGAAGATCTGGGAATCAGATATGGAGATCAGTACACATGATCATGATCCTGCTAATTTTCAGGCAGCTAATTTTAATTACTGAAGGGTGGGGATGGTTGAGAATTGGGTGCTTTGAATATTCAATTTAGCTCCTTCAACCTCTCACTGGGCAAGTATTTGCTTCAGCTACAGGGATATTTAAGGTGACATATTATAAATATAAGGATGCTATATGTCCATTATAGAAACATAGAAAATAGGTGCAGGAGTAGGCCATTCGGCCCTTCGAGTCTGCACCGCCATTCAATATGATCATGGCTGATCATCCAACTCAGTATCCTGTACCTGCCTTCTCTCCATACCCCCTGATCCCTTTAGCCACAAGGGCCACATCTAACTCCCTCTTAAATATAGCCAATAAACAGGCCTCAACTACCTTCTGTGGCAGAGAGTTCCAGAGATTCACCACTCTCTGTGTGAAAAATGTTTTTCTCATCTCAGTCCTAAAGGATTTTCCCTTTATCCTTAAACTGTGACCCCTTGTCCTGGACTTCTCCAACATCGGGAACAATCTTCCTGCATCTAGCCTGTCCAACCCCTTAAGAATTTTGTTAGTTTCTATAAGATCCCCACTCAATCTCCTAAATTCTAGCGAGTACAAGCCAAGTCTATCCAGTCTTTCATCATATGAAAGTCCTGACATCCCAGGAATCAGTCTGGTGAACCTTCTCCGTACTCCCTCTATGGCAAGAATGTCTTTCCTCAGATTTGGAGACCAAAACTGTACGCAATACTCCAGGTGTGGTCTCACCAAGACCCTGTACAACTGCAGTAGAATCTCCCTGCTCCTATACTCAATCCTTTTGCTATGAATGCTAACATACCATTCGCATTATGTGCAGTAAAATGGAATGCACAAGCAAATAATAGCTTAAAAGCAGATATGAGTGAATCAATGAGACTGATTCACATTGATTGATGTTGCCATTAGTTTTAGTTCTGCTTAGTGCAGAGATACAGCGCGGAAGAAGGCCCTTCGGCCCACCGAGTTCATGCCGACCAGTGATCCTCGCCTACACACACTAGGAACAATGTACACTTATGCCAATTATACAAACCCAAGCCAATTAACTTACAAACCTGTACGTCTTTAGAGTGTGGGAGGAAACCGGAGTGTGGGAGAAAACCCATGCGGTCACGGGGAGAATGTACAAACTCCGTAGTGACATCACCTGTAGTCGGGATCGAACCCGGATCTCTGGCACTTCAAGCACTGTAAAGTAGCACAATCTACCGCTGCACCACTGTGCCGCTCTTACTGATCATGAATGACGCAAAATGGAAATTCAGTAGCAAACATAATAGTTGCCAGGAGCTTGCATAGATTATGATTGCATGGAAATGTAAATCATTCTGACATGAGTATGTTTAATATTATTTCGATAGTTTCGATACTATTATTTCGGTGAGGAGTAGGGGAGCAGGGGGATTGAGGGAGAGGAGGGGGCATGGAGGGGACAGGGAGGGGAAAGGGGGATTGAGGGAGAGGAGGGGGCATGGAGGGGACAGGGGGAGGTGAGGAGGGAGAGTGGGGGAAGAGGGGGGATAGAGGTAGAGGAAGAGGGAGTGGGGGATAGAGGGAGAGGAGGGCAATGGGGAGGAGGGGGTAGAGGGAGAGGAGGGCAATGGGGGAGTGGGGGATAGAGGGAGAGGAGGGCAATGGGGGAGGAGGGGGTAGAGGGAGAGGAGGGGATGGAGTGGGGGAGGTTGGGAGTGGGGGATAGAGGGAGAGGAGGGCAATGGGGGAGGTGAGGAGGGAGAATGGGGGAGTGGGATAGGGAGGAGGTGTGGAGTGGGGGAGCAGGGAGATAGAGGGAGATGAGGGGGTAGGGAGGGGAGTGGGGTTATGGAGGAAGGGAGTGACTGAGGGTAGGGGAAAGGAGGAGGGAGAAGTGAGGGAGTGGGGGAGGGGAGGAGGAGAGGGGAAAGAAAAGGGAGGATGAAAAGGAGGAGGGGGGGGGAGTGCTGGGGATGAGGGGGAATGGAGGAGGATAGGGGTAGGAAGAGGGATGGGGAGGTGCTGTTGGGGGAGGGTCGCTGTGACTCGCGTCACAACGGGAACCCGTCAGCCGCGCCTGTGCAGTTGGGTGCTATGGGTAAGTGTTGGAATATTGTGTTGGGGGAACGGGGCCCCATTGGGTCCCACTTGGTCTAGTGTTCCCTAAAATGATACACTTAATAAATCAGATGTCTGGCCCTTTGAGATGGAACACGTTAATTGTTAACTGTTGTGTTTTATCTGGCTATAATGTGTTCCTAAATGGCTTTATTGGACTAATTTAAATTTATTAATCTAATCTTGTATAAAAAGCTATAAAATATTACACAATCGTTGCCTCATATTTTACAGTTGCTACATCAATTAATATTACAACATGGTCTGATTAACGCAGTGTGCATCACCCAACCTCTCTCATTGATTTTCCGAAATAATATAATTATATATTTTGGAACTTTCCATTTTTCCACTAATACAATACTTCCTCTGGAAATTACAACAAATTGCCAGGAAATTAGCTTAAAAAGTCGACTTGATTCGATTGAGCTGCATCCATAAAGATGTCTTGTAGCCAAATGTATTAACTATTTAACTGTTGTGTATAATTTGAGTTGAATGTTAAGTAAAATTAAGTGTTATAATGTAATGCCATAATCCCAGTTGACAAACTGTAAACAAAGTATGCATTGGAGTTCCACACACTGGTATAATTGATTGCCTATAACAGCTTACAGTCTAACTGCATATTATCGTACCAATCAGTCATATCCTACAAAGATCACTCATCCTTACTATAATCATTTGGTGTCCCTACAGAGTGGTTGAGCTATCAGCGAGTCATTAGATGCAGAAAAAACAGCAAATTACTGCAACACAGCAATAAACGCTATTATCCAATATTCAAAAGTTCATTTAAAATGTTATAACAATTTTTATATAATCTAGTTTTTTATACTCTTCATTGCATATATATATGATCGCCAACATCCATTAATAAGGACCCAAGTACAGATTCTGTGCTTAATAAGGGGTAAATGTTTGCAAATAATACCTAAAATTAAAAAGTAAATTGAACAACTAATTTTGTTTGCCGTGGACCAAAGAAGGCTAAGAGGAGATGTGTTAAGAGTCAAAAAAGAGTCAAGAGTGTTTTATTGTCATATGTCCCACACAGAACAATGACATTCTTACTTGCAGCACCACAACAGAATATGTAAACATGGTACATTGTAAACAGTATCATACACACACACATACGTACATATAAAAAACCCAACAAACAATAATAGTGGGTTTAGATGGAATAGACAGGTCAAGCTGTTTCCATTGTTGTTTGTCCAAGGACCAAGGAGCATAGATTTAAATTAAGGCAAATGTTTTCATACACAGGAAGGATGTAAATGCTGTGGAGAGGGGGCAGAAAAGTGTTACCAGAATGCTGTCTGGTATAGGGGGTTATTAGCTGTTGGACAAACTCTAGAATGCCAGAGGTTGAGAGGAGATGTGATGGAAGTACATATAATCATGAGAGCAATTGATGGGGTAGACAGAACTTTTTTCCAAGAGTGGAAATGTCAAAGACTAGAGGGGGCTGAGCTTTTGCGTAAGGGGGGGAAGAGTTTAAAGAAGATATGAACTGCAGGTTTTTTAAACAGAGGGTGGTGGATGCCGGGAATGCGTTACCTGGGGTGGTGGTGGAGGCATATGCAGTACAGGTACACAACCTTTTATCCGAAAGCCTTGGGACCAGACACTTCTCGGATTTCGGAATTTTTCGGATTTCGGAATGGAAGATTTTTAGCGTAGATTAGGTAGGTAGCGCGGGCGGCTTGAAAAGTCTGGAGCGGCTGCCTCCTCCCCGGAGACCGGAGAATCATTGTAAATCAGTGCTTAAATGTTAGTCAGTTAGTTTGGAGGGATTTTATGTGGGGGGGGGGGGGTGAAGGGGGAAACTTTAATTCTTAGTCCCCTTCTTGGTCGGAGAGGAGGGGAGCGGGCAATGCCTTACCGGGTCGCCGTGCTGTAATAGCGCTTTCTCACCGGGGCGACTTGACGCAAGAGTTAACCAGAGTTGAACATCGTGGGAACCCCGTGCGATAACCGTACGGCATTCGTGGACCACCGTGGACCACCGTGGCGCTAACGGCAGGTACTCGTGTAACTTGGTGACTCGGGAGAAAATTCAAGCAAGTTTGAATTTCTCCAAGAGTGACTTGTACACTTGTGGTTGAAGATTGCAACATTTTATGCACGTAGTGGCCAGTGCGATATCCGTATTAACTCTTGCGGTTACCGTGGGAACTCCTGCGAACGGTGAACCCGGAAGCTGGACAGAGGGGACAGAAGGTGAGTAATCTGGAATGAACATGCTGTTAGGCTGGGATCATTCTCTGCGAGATGATCTTAGTGCGGGAGACAAGTGTAGGAGAGGTGTACTGACTGTGTGGGCAGACACTTTGGAAGTGATTGCCCACCATTCTCAAAAGCCGCTGTGTCTCCCTGTCCCTCCAACTCCAGAGGAATCCGCGCCCCCTCATCCGCAACCCGGGTTCCTCTGGAGTTGGAGCGGGGCTGGGCTAGAGTTGCTGCTGGCTGTGAGTCTCTGGGATCTCCGTGCTTGCAGTCGGTGTCCCGTTGGTCCTAACGTCTCCGGCCACCCCCCTGGACTGGAGCTGAGACTGGGAACTGTACCGCCCTTGCCCCCTCCCTCTGCAACTGCAAACAACCCCACAGTTCCCAGTCTCAGCTCCTGTACAGGGGGGTGGCCGGAGGCGTCACAGCCCGAGCTGCGCCCACTCATCCGCAACCCCAAGAACAAGACGTACCTTGCACACCATCAGCTTCTGTCCCTACGGGGAGCGTGTTCCTCTGGAGTTGGAACGGGGCTGCGCTGCTGCTGGCTGTGTGTCTCTGGGATCTCCGTGCTTGCAGTGGGCCTGGGGGTCGGTGTCCCGTTGGTCCTGACGTCTCCGGTGACTGGCACTGACCTGCTGGCATCGCCGACGTGAAGACAGTGCAAAGCCCCCGCGCCGGTGCAATGGGCGGGAAGCTGAAGAGGGGAGGGAAGGGGTCACACACATGGCCGGGAAGCAGAGGGGTGTAGGTGGGGTGAAACTGAAGGGAGCGACAATCTGCTGCTGCCTGCCCGCTGAGTTAAAAAGTTCCCACGCAAGACTCACGATACACTGTGTATCGTGACCGTGGGAACTTTTTAACTCAGCAGGCAGGCAGCAGCAGATTGTCAATTATTAACCCTCCCGCGCAATTACCTTCTCTTTTATGAATGGGGATTCACAATGTTCATTCAAGATTTAACGGGAAAGCTCGGGAGACGGACAAGTCACTCGCACAAATAACAGAAATGCCGAGTACCCGTGGGAACTCTTTATCTACCCCCCGTTATATCGTGTGATATCGTGCTAGACCACGACCACTTCACTCTGGTTACATCTTGCGTCAAGTCGCCCCGTGAGAAAGCGCTTTAAGCTCCGGAGCGCTGTGGCCGCCGACTCCCAACATCGCTGAGCTGGGGCTGCGGGCGTCCGGCCGCGGGCGGCGCCGGTTCTAGCTCCGACCCCGGCAACTCTACCCCTGGCTGCGCGGCGCTTCAAATCCAGCGCGGCCCGCGGCCAGACGCCCGCAGCCCCAGCTCCGCGATGTTGGGAGTCGGCGGCCACAGTGCTGGGATACCAGTGGGGAGCGGGCAATGCCTTACAGGGTCGCCGTGCAGTAAGCTCTGGAGCGTTGTGGCCGCCGACTCCCAACATCGCGGAGCTGGGGCTGGGATCGATTTTGCCGGGGTCGGAGCTACAACCGGCGCCGCCCGCGGCCGGACGCCCGCAGCCCCAGCTCCGCGATGTTGGGAGTCGGCGGCCACAGCACTCCGGAGCTTACTGCACGGCGACCCTGTAAGGCATTGCCCGCTCCCCGCCTCTCTGACCAGGTAGGGGGCTAAGAATTAAAGTTTCCCCCTTCACCCCCCCCCCCCCCTTCACATAAAAGCTCTCCAAACTAACTGACTAACATTTAAGCAATGATTTACAGATGTTTAAGTGTCTCCCCGGTCTCCGGGGAGGAGGCAGCCGCTACAGTAGTACAGACCTGGGTTGACCGTGGGTCGTTTCGGGTCAAGTTTGGCACCAAGCTTTGGTGTGCAGACGACATCCTGGAAAAAATGTCCGGTTTTCAGAGCTTTTCGGTTTCCGGAATTTCGGATAAAAGGTTGTGCACCTGTAGTTGGTTTAAGAGGCTTTTAGATAGGCACCTGGAAATGCAGTTACAGGAGAGATCTGAATCATATGCAGGCAGATTAGATTAGTTTATCTTGGTATTATGTTTGGCATTGACAATGTGGCTGAAGGGCCTTTTTGCTGTAATGTATCTTTCTATGTTCTGTGTTCAAAATCAGAAGGAACTGAATAGGCAAGTGATGGAAAATAGTTTTTTTTCGACTGTGGATTAAAAGCAGGGGAATGGAATTGATTTGATTGCTCTGCAGAGAGATGGATTTGATGGGCTGAATGGCCTTCTACGTAATGGGGAAGCTATGATTCTATATCACACTAATTCTGAGAAGGAGCGTCATGGTGGTGCAGCGGTAGAGTTGCTGCCTTACAGTGCCTGGGTTCGATCCTGACAATGGGTGCTGTCTGTAGAGAGTTTGTATGTTCTCCCCGTGACCTGCGTATGTTTTCTCCGTGTGCTCTGGTTTCCTCCCACACGCCAAAGACGTACAGATTTGTAGGTGCATGGGCTTTGGTAAAATAAAATTGTAAATTATCCCTAGTGCATGTAGGATGGTGTTAGTGTGCAGGGTTGGCTGGGCAATGCGGACTCGGTGGGCCAAAGGGTCTGTTTCTGCACTGTATCTCTAAACTAAACTAAAAAAACAGTGCCTCACACTGTCATACCAGGCAATCATTTCTGCATTCTTTATCTGGGATTTTACAGATTTGAGAGATGAGGCAGCGAAAACTATATAGTCAAGTGCTGCACTGAAGCTGCCTTGAAGCTAAATGTGTATTGGATTTAAAATAAATTGAAGTTAGATCAAATAATTTTTAAATTTATATCTTTGCTGGTTATCCAACAATAGACTCAAATCTGTTCAATTGGAAAATACACAAGGTTGTATGTGAACAAATACACAGATACCGTATCATTAGAGGTAGATTCAAGTTGTCCGACAACTTTAG
Source organism: Amblyraja radiata (assembly GCF_010909765.2). NCBI lineage: Eukaryota > Metazoa > Chordata > Chondrichthyes > Rajiformes > Rajidae > Amblyraja > Amblyraja radiata. Next base: position 19,271,818 of record NC_045959.1, on the reverse strand, counting down.
GCTGTGCACAATAAGAAGAAGAGGTAGATTACATTTGTGACTAATCCTCCACAATGATTGTGAGAGTATGTCTTAATTTGGCAGTAAAATGAAATATCTTTGAGTTTTACACGTTTGTGGTAAATGAATGAGTGTTAAACGACTGCTACAAAACAATACCACTTCCCAGGCATTTCATGTTTGCTATGCAATTAAATTAACTAATGTCAAAGGTTTCTAGAAAGGGGTGTTTCGTTGGTGACATACAAAACAGCTGATGATACAATACATAGAGTGTGCCCTTACAGAGAGTGTAGCTTGTCTGTCAGGTTAGGGTTGGTGCTGGGGACAAAGATTAACACATTTCGTTTTCTATCCCCATTTTGATGCTTTGCTATCTCACATACTGGGCCATTCTACCGGAAGGTATTTTAACAAAGACATGGCATTTATACAGGGCAATTTCATTGCCACAGAAGGAGGTGTTGCCAAATTTTTATCACACAATATGGTAGTCAGAGTAATGTCGAGAGATCACAGGAAACGAAGAAGCGAGGGAAGCAGAAAAACACCCCATGTGTAACACGCCGAGTGCCAGTGTCGTCACAGGACCTTCCCAACGGAAGGCCTGATGGAACAGTTTGTAGCTGTGTTGTGATCATGGCCCGTGAAACTGTTGCAAAACATTAATTCATTAATTTGATCCGCTTTGCTGAATTGTGCCTTGCAGATGAGCATTGATAACACTTTGTTTATCCCCACACAGCCTGGCAACAATGATTCCACCAGGTCTCCTACAATCATATACAAAAAATAAATGATCCCAACCATTAAAAGCCTTCTGCTCTAACTCATCGCACTCTGTAGAACAGCAAGAGACCATTCAACTCATTGTGGCTGGGCTAGCTTCTTGAAAGAACTATCCACTTATTCCCCCCCCCCCCCGCCTCTCTTTAATAGCTTTCTCCCCATCAGTATGAAGAAATGTCCTGACTCAAGACATCAATTTTCATTTCTTCCTAATCTGCTGAGAGTAGCATTTTGTTTTTTATCTATTTATCCCCGTTTGCTTGTTGATTATTCATAGCCTTATGTTTGTTTTTCAAATATTTTTCCAATAATCTTTTGAAAGTTATTATTGATTTTTTAATCCCACCATTCATTAGGGTGGAGTAATACAAACCATGAACATTCAGTGCTCCCCTAAATGCATCTCTGTTCTTTTGTACATATCCCAAGACAATGTTTACAAGCCCATCTGAAGTTGAAAGAGTTATTTCATGACGCTCAAAATCCTGAATCATTTTTGAACATCGGTATTAAATGGCTCCTTAACCTGCTCTGGTCCACCTTCTCCACAAAATTGAAGTCTCTTCTTTCTTCACAGGCACTGTCAGTCCTTCCATACATCAGAAAATCCCACATGTTCACCTTCATGCACCTCCTGCCCCACAGGCCTGATCAACCAACAGAATTTGATACAATACAATACAATACAATACGGTTTTATTCGTCACATTGCACATAGAGTGCAAGTGAAATGAATTTGTCAGTGGAATTTGTGAGTGGGAGCAAGTCATCTTTAACCCTCTGGAGGGAAACGCACAAACAATGTTTCATTTCGGGACCCTTCTTCAGAATGACCAATACCAATCCGAACCGTTGTTTTTCAATTTTCCACCACAAATTGAACTGTGAAGAGGATGTTAGGAGGTTGCAGGGTGACCAGGACAGGTTGAGTGAGTGGGCAGATGCGTGGCAGATGCAGTATAATATAGATAAATGTGAGGTTATCCACTTAGGCGACCAAAACAAGGGGGCAGATTATTATCTCAATGGGGTTAGGTTAGGTAAGGGGGAGATGCAGCGAGACCTGGGCGTCCTTGTACACCGGTCACTGAAAGTTGGCTTACAGGTACAGCAGGCAGTGAAGAAAGCTAATGGAATGTTGGCCTTCATAACAAGAGGATTTAAGTATAGGAGTAAAGAGGTTTTTCTGCAGTTGTATAGGGCTCTGGTGAGACCACATCTGGAGTATTGTGTACAGTTTTGGTCTCCTAATTTGAGGAAGGACATCCTTGTGATTGGGGCAGTGCAGCGTAGGTTCATGAGATTGATCCCTGGGATGGCGGGACTGCCATATGAGGAAAGATTGAAAAGACTAGGATTGTATTCACTGGAGTTTAGAAGGATGAGGGGGTATCTTAAAGAAACATATAAAAGTATAAAAAGACTGGACAAGCTAGATGCAGGAAAAATGTTCCCAATGTTTGGCGAGTCCAGAACCAGGGGCCACAGTCTCAGAATATATTTAAGAGGGAGTTAGATGTGGCCCTTGTGGCTAAAGGGATCAGGGGGTTTGGAGAGAAGGCAGGTACAGGATACTGTTGGATGATCAGCCATGATCATATTGAATGGCGGTGCAGGCTCGAAGGGCCGAATGGCCTACTCCTGCACCTATTTTCTATGTTTCTATGTTTCTAATAAAGGGGAGGTCATTTAAGACTGAGGTGAGAAAAAACTTTTTCACCCAGAGAGCTGTGAATTTATGGAATTCCTTGCCACAGAGGGCAGTGGAGGCCAAGTCACTGGATGGATTTAAGAGAGCTCTAGGGGCTAATGGATAGAGCTCTAGGGGCTAATGGAGTCAAGGGATATGGGGTGAAGGGAGGCACAGGTTATTGATAGGGGACGATCAGCCATGATCACAATGAATGGCGGTGCTGGCTCGAAGGGCCAAATGGCCTCCTCCTGCACCTATTTCTATGTTTATATGTTTTCTATGTAAATGTTGTCTGACCTGGTGACTTCCTCCAAATGTTTGTTTTTTTCAAGATTCAAGCAGTCCCTTGGTGTGTTCATCCTTAACCCTGAAAGATTCTTTAGGAAAACTGATCATTCTACAATTCAAGTCAGGTCACGGTGAGTTTATTGTCATAGGCACGAGTAAGGTGAGTCTACAGGTCTTTAGTACTTGGCCAGTGCACCATCTGGGTTGCACACTTTTCATGGATTCATTCTCTAGAAGGATGCTGTGATGTCAGCCTCAAAGATTATGTTTTTATTTGTTTATTTAAAAAAAAATGTTTTATTAGAAGCAATGGACATACATCTTAATCATAATATGCAACATATTACATTTCTTGTACAACTTTTTTTTCTAAACTTCAACCTATAATAAAAAAAAGAGAAAGGAAAAAAGAGAAAGAAGAAAAGAAGTGGATAGTAGTGGAGTGTAGTCCGCAGTAGTTGGTGTTAAGTGAATGATAATGGTTAAGTAGACTGCGTGCTTGAAAATGTGAGAAGAAAAGAAGAAGAAAAAAGGCCCCACAGAAAAGGGGGGCCTTAAGAAAAGAAAAAGAAAATAAGTAAGGAATCTAAAAAAGGCAAGGCTAAGCAAGAAGGAAAGGGAATGTGCCTAATTCCTGACGCTTCACACCCATCACCTAGATTATGATCAAAACATAGTCAACGGCTATGGGGGACACGTGTAGGCGCGTTATTGTTCTCCATTTCAAGGCATCCATACATGGCGTTGAGCCCCCCCCCCCCCCCACACCACATCCTCCCTCGACTTCTATCAAAGTGTCTTTGCCCTTTAATGTTAATTCTGTTTCTCTTCCAACAAATGTGGCCTGACCTGCAGAATACTTCCAGCATTTTTTATTATAGTTTCAAATTTTTGTCTGGTTGCCTTTAATATCTCAGGTTCAAGTTCAAGTTCACATTTAATGTCTCATGCAGCAAGTAAGGTACAGTGATATTTGAGTTACCATAAAATAAAAAAGTACACAATACACGATAGAGTTTAACGTAAACATCCATCACAGTGGAATCAGCATTCCTCACTGTGATGGAAGGCGATAAGGTTCACCCGTGGTCGGGGCCTAGAACCCTCCGCAGACGGCCCGATGTACAAGCCCTCTCGTCGGGATGATCGAAACTCCGATGTCGGGACGGGTCAGAACACACTTGGAGTTCCCGAATCGGCCGCTTCTTACCGGAGACCGCGGCTTCACGGTGTTAAAGACCACGGGCCAGTGGTCGGAGCACTTCTTCTGGCAATCCCCGACAAGGGATCCCAGGCTCCGCGATGGTAAGTCCGCACCGCGCCTGCTGCTGAAGTCCTGGGCCTGACTGTGGTCTGGAGAGGTCGTATCAAACCAGTTGTTAGGCCGCGAGGGGGGCGAAGATGCGACAAGGAGAAAAGTCGCATCTCCGTCGAGGTAAAAATATCGAGGTTTCCCCTTATTCCCCCCCCACCACCCCCCACATAAAACATACATTAAATCATACATTTAGACGCACTAAAATATAACAAAAAAAGTCAAAAGGACAGACAGGCTGCTGGTGAGGATGCCGCTCGTGGCATCACCCGATGACATATATCTCAGTTATAAAACACTAGGAAATGGTTGAAATACTCTCACTTTTAGGGATTATCTTTGAGGAAAGCTAAAGTTTCGGTTGAGATTTGAAAATTCAACACTTCTATGCAGTTGTTTCTGCAAGAAATGTGTTGGAGGGGGAGAGGAAGGGGGGGGGGAGAGAAAAGGGGGAAGAAAGAGCTGATGTAATGGTTTGTGATAGGATGGAAGGGTGGAGAGATTAAGTAACAAAAGTGCAAGACATAGGGGACAGGCAACGGGAATAGATAAATAAATGGAACAAAAGGCGGGTCCACAGGAGGTGTGAGAGCTGGAGTAACTCAGCAGCGTCTCGACTAGAAACGAAACGTCACCCATCCTTCAATCCAGAGATGCTGCCTGTACTGCTGAGTTACTCCAACATTTTGTGTCTATCTTTGGTGTAAACCAGCATCTGCAGTTCCTTCCCACATGGAGATGAGAGAGTAGTTGATTCCACCTACTCTGCAAAAGAAAAAGAGGTGTACATTGAAGTTATGGATTGAGCATTGAGTTATTAAAAAAATGAATGTTCTAATATCTCCATACATGGCTCTAATCCAAATCTAAACTGATAACACTTGTGAATCACATTGGGATGTTTCATTGCTGTAAAAATGCCAAAGTATTTCAAGTAGCTGTCAATCAATAAGATATCTCCAAGTTTCTCATTTCGGGAAAGGCCTTGCGCCTGACCTGTCAAACTTCCCTCAGTCCTCGTTATCTGCTGATTCGCTATCCATATATTCACCAGTGGCCCTAGGCTCCATCTTGAATCTTTTAAATAAACATGCCTGTACGTTGTGGAACCTACCTTTGTACAAATACTAGGACCAGTTTCTAGACCACTTGTGTCAAGTGGTTCCTTATTCTATTCTAATAGCAGCTGTCTATGTTTACACATCTGCATCTTGTGATTTCAAAATCGGCCTTTGGAGTGTCAATACATTCAGGGGAACCAGTTTGTTAACCAATATCATTTCCTTTAATGCATTTTAATGTTTTCATGTGTTTTTGAAATGATTTTAGAATATTATAGTTATTTATGTTTATTTGTTAGGAGCAATGGGTACCAAAGAGAGTGCCTTGTTGGCATTGTTTTTCTTCTCTTATCAGCACTGGGGTTCTTGCCCTTATTCCTTGCGGATAATGAGGACACGGTGTACAAGTTACTTTTTGAATGTGCATTCCGCAGCCTCAAGCAATGACATCCCGCTTCCAAAACATAACAGCTCAAGGTCTCTGTATAGATTTAAGTTGAGTCGAGTGGAACGTTGATCGGTGTGGAAACACAGGGAGGGTGAAGCTTGTTCATGCTGTCAACCGTTAGAGGAGGGAGAGAGTTGATAAGGGTTATGGTGCCAGTCTCAACGTCATGTACCATGTAATCATGTGTTGTCCTTATATTAACTGGTTAGCACGCAACAAAAGCTTTTCACTGTACCTCGGAACAATTGACTATAAACTAAACTAAACTTCTAGAGTTTGCAAGATATCAGTCATGAGCAGCAGGAACAATGTAACGCAGAATGGGGCATGTGCCTATTGCTGGGCAATAAATTCTATTCAGTGCTGTGAGATTCTTGGCGTGACTTTCTACTAACAGATCTACAAACATTATCTTGTTGAAATTAAACTGGTGGAAGATCTCAACAGGTCAGGCAGTATTTATGAAAGGAATTGGACTGACAATGTTTCGTGTCAGGACCTTTCTTTGGACTGTTTTTGACTCAAGATTTCAGTATCTGCAATCTCAGTGTCAACATTATCATAACAACTGGATAATTTGACAGCACCATCATTTTTCTCCCTTGGCCTACCCTTCCTACTCACCCCCTGCCTCACCTACCTGGTTCTATTTTCTATTAATTCCTCCCGGGATGGCGGGACTGTCATATGCTGAGAGAATGGAGCAGCTGGGCTTGTACACTCTGGAGTTTAGAAGGATGAGAGGGCATCTCATTGAAACATATAAGATTGTTAAGGGCTTGGACTCGCTAGAGGCAGGAAACATGTTCCCGATGTTGGGGGAGTCCAGAACCAAAGGCCACAGTTTAAGAATAAGGGGTAAGCCATTTCGAACGGAGACGAGGAAACACTTTTTCTCACAGAGAGTGGTGAGTCTGTGGAATTCTCTGCCTCAGAGGGCGGTGGAGGCAGGTTCTCTGGATGCTTTCAAGAGAGTGCTAGATAGGGCTCTTAAAAATAGCGGAGTCAGGGGATATGGGGAGAAGGCAGGAACGGGGTACTGATTGGGGATGATCAGCCATGATCACATTGAATGGCGGTGTGGGCTCGAAGGGCCAAATGGCCTACTCCTGCACCTATTGTCTATTGCCTATTGTCTCCCTTATCCCATTTATTCTATTTCTCTACCTTTCATAAGGTCATAAATGATAGGAGCAGAATAAGACCATTCCACCATTCAATCATAGCTGATCAATCTCTCCCCCAAACCCCATTCTCCTGCCTTCACCCCATAACCCCTTTCCTTTTATCTCTCCCCCACCCCCATCACCTGACTGTATCTGCCCTCCCTTATCTGGTTTCACTATCACTTCTGGCCTCTGTCGCACCCCTCTCTCTCACCTCTTCCCTCTCAACTCTATGTTTTGAGTTGAGACCCTTCAGACTCTGAAGAAGTCTGAAGAAGGGTCTCGACCCAAAACGTCACCCATTCCTTCTATCCAGAGATGCTGTCTGTCCTGTTGAGTAACTCTTACATTTTGTGTTTACCCCCGACAGTACCTTTTCTTCTCCTTACTACGATCAGTCTGGAGAAAGGTCCCAACAGCACTGGAGCTTAGATTTTGTGCTCAAGTCTTTGAAGCAATGGTTTTAACTAATGGGTTGAGGAGCAGGAGAGCTACTCAGTGAGCCAGGGCTGACACAAAGCCCATTGCGTTTCACTCAATGATCATACTTTCTTTGAATCCTATCACTTGAAAACAGTCTCTGGGCCAGGATGAGGAAAGGAGCCAGTATGATGGGTACAATCTCTTTGGATTTCCAGTCTTGAAAGGGAGGCGGGTTCTTATTCCTTTCTGACCTGCTCATGCTGAAATCTTGAGCAAAAAGAAACACTGTTGGAGGAACTCAGCGGGTCAGGCAGTCCCTCTCCCTCTCCCTCTCCCTCTCCCTCTCCCTCTCCCTCTCCCTCTCCCTCTCCCTCTCCCTCTCCCTCTCCCTCTCCCTCTCCCTCTCCTCTCCCTCTCCCTCCCTCCCCTCTTCCCTCTCCCTCTCCCTCTCCCTCTCCCTCTCCCTCTCCCTCTCCCTCTCCCTCTCCCTCTCCCTCTCCCTCTCCCTCTCCCTCTCCCTCTCCCTCTCCCTCTCCCTCTCCCTCTCCCTCTCCCTCCCCCTCTACTACCTCATTGCACATATGCACCACCCTTTGTGTAAAAAAGTTACCCCCCAGGTTACTATTAAATCTTTCCCCCCTCACCTTAAACCTGTGTCCTCTGGTTCTCGAGTGGTACAACCAGCCCACCCGCTTGCCCTGCCAAGCAGCACCTGTCCCACCTGTACAAGAATGCTTGTCACAATGGTCTCATCCGGCACCACAGACCCCAAGCAGCAGCAGCAATACATCCTCGGCACCTCAAAGGCCTGAAAGTCGACTATTTTGCAAATCCCCGTGTACTTGAAGTGAATTTTGCAGCCACGCTTCTTCGTGCACTGCCAAAGTGCGGTGAAAAATTGATGTCTGTCAACAAGTCCGAATTTCAATTTAACAAAATTTATACTTCTTGATAGGAAACTCAAATCTGTCAAAAGCATTAAGTATGGCAATCATGCACTTCTTTATAATGCGGACCTGTATCAGGGAAAAAATGTGTTAATTGCTGTGCTAATTACAACATGATTGCTTTGCACTTGTTTCGCACTTGCAGGTGATTAAATTTTTAACGAAGCATAATACTTGGCACCATTAGCACTGTTAACACATTTCTTCATCTGCCTTGGGGAGAAAGAAAAAACACTTGCACTGAGTCCTTTCCCTGGCTGAGATACCCATAGTGTGTTTTGGAACGGACTTCCCCACTCCAGTCTGTCAGGAAAACAGTCATCTCCTGCTAGTGGAAATGCAGCAGCCCTGTTCTTGTCCAACCCACCGCCCCCTCCCCGTGTCTCCCTCTCTCGGCGTGTCGTACCAACCAGATGCTGACGCCGAGTTCACAGAGGCACTTAGCTTAGAGAAAGCAGACAATGGTGTTTACGAACAATCCCTGTTTTTAAATTAAAAAATCAGCTCCCTAAGGCAGTGAGGGGGGGGGGGGGGGGGGGGGGGTGGGGGGCAGAAATGACAGCAAGTTCCTTTTGATTTATTTATTATTTTGTGTGTGTGTGTGTGTGGTTGCATAGCATGCGGCGTGTGTCCAGTCCCAGCTGAATCAAAGCATGAGAAAGTTGCATCTGTTCTGTAAGTGGGCTCGCATGTTTGTGCTCCTATTGGGCGCAGAGAGCCCCTGTGTGATCTGGGCTGACATTTGCTTTCCCAAGAGTGCAAGGAGTAAAGGTTGGGTGGCAACATCTGATGACGAGTTTCTGTCCTCAGGCTAAATTACATTGCCCTGCAGAATGCTGGGAGTAGATATAGATTTGGAGAGGTTCTGCAGTGCCATTTTCTTCACTCCACGCACCACCAGACTCCACACAGCCCTCTGTTATCAATAAACTAATGATCCTATTATAATAGCGTGCCATTTGTTTTCTGTTTTTCAGGGAGCTTAACTTGACATTTGTTAATTCACTGACCCTGCCAACCAATGCAGCACCAGGTTCTGACGCTTTCAGTTCAAGGTTTATTTATTTATGCCATACCATCGACCTCTCATCTGCTATAGATCAAAACAGGGCATGTGGTGCCAGCCTAGCGCGAGGTTTGTGCTCTCATGATGCAGCGGGGAATTTACAGGAAAAGAGGCAACCATTTGGCTTGCTACATCTGTGGCAACTCCAAAGGACACAGTGCTGGAGTAACTCAGCAGATCAGGCAGCATCTCCGGGAAACAGGGATAGGTGACATTTATGCCCCTGTCCTACTTAGGAAACCTGAACCGAAACCTCTGGAGACTTTACGCCCCACCCAAGGTTTCCGTGCGGTTCCCGGAGGTTCCCGGAGGTTTTTGTCAGTCTCCCTACCTGCTTCCACTAGCTGCAGCCTCCAGGCAACCACCTGCAACCTCCGGGAACCGCACGGAAACCTTGGGTGGGGCGCAAAGTCTCCAGAGGTTTCCGTTCAGGTTTCCTAAGTGCGACAGGGGCATTACTCAGCAGATCAGGCAGCTCCGGGGAACAGGGATAGGTGACATTTAGGGTCTCAACCTGAAACCTTACCTATCCTCTAGGGGCGCTGGACTTGCAGCAGCCTCTGCCTACAGCCTGTCTCTCATTTCAATCTTTTTTTTAATTTTTAGTTAGTCTAAAGTCTTGTGTTGGGGGAAACTTTAACTTTTCTATGTGGGGGAGGGGGGCAGGGTAAGGGGGAAACCGTTTCCCAGTCTCTTCCTGGCGGGGACGCGACTATTTCTCCGAGTCGCGTCCTCGCCCCCCACCTCGCGGCCTACCAGCTGGATCGGAGCGGCCTTTCCTGCCAGGGACCGAGTACCGGCTGCTACAGCGGCGGCGCAGCGCTGGAGTCACCGCGGAGTGGGCGATGCCTACCTGGGTCGCCGTTTGGAGCTCCGGAGCGTTGAGCCGTTGCTCCAACATCGTGGAGCTCTGGTGCGGAGAGCTTCCAACGCGGGCGGCGCTGAACAACATCGTGGAGTCCTGGGGCGCCTTGCAGAGGGTCTCCAGCAGCGGTCTCCACCCGGCGCGGCCTGCGGACTTTGGAAGCCGCCAACTCCGGTAGGAGGGGGCCGACTCTGGTGTCCACGCCGCTGAGGACGTCCCGCAGCCCCGACGTCGGAATTACAACACCCCGGCGAGTGGTCCTGGACATCGGGCCGCCCGTAGCGGCAACTGCGGAGGGCACGGGGAGGCCCTGACCACGAGGATCAGTGGAGGAAGAGACTGACTTTGGTGCCTTCCCACACAGTGGGAAACTTTGATTCTGCTGTGTGGGGATGTTTTATGTCAAACTCTATAGTGTGTTGTGTTCTTTATTTTTATTGTATGGCTGTATGGGAATTACATTTCACTGTGTCATCTGGCACATGTGATGAATACATCTATCTTGTATCTTGTATCCTTGTTGTCCAGAGATGCTGCTTGACCTGCTCATAAATTCATAAGTTATAGGAACGGAATTATGCCATTCGGCCCATCAGATCTACTCTTCCACTCAACTCCATTCTCCTGCTTTCTCCCCATAACCCCTGACACCCGTACTAATCAAGAATCTTTCAATCTCCAGCTTAACAAAATCCATTGACTTGGCCTCCACAGCCTTCTGTGGCAATGAATTCCACAGATTCACCACTCTCTGGCTAAAGATATTCCTCCTCATCTCCTTTCTAAATATATGTCATTTTATTCTGAGGCTATGGCCTCTGGTCCATCACTCTCCGACTAGTGCAAACATCCTCTGCTGAGTTACTCCAGCACTTTGTGTCTTTTTGCGTATCAACCAGCATCTGCAGTTTTTTGTTTCTATACTTTGTACCAACCCATACTCATGTGCTGGATATCTGGCACGATGGCACAGCTGACAAACTGCCTCTGTCTCATGGTGTCAGAGACCCATGTTCAATCCTTACCTACATATTTACATCTTCTCCCTCTGTCTGGCCACATGTTTTTTCTTTAGGTGCTCTGGTTTCCACCCACATCCTAAATGTGTGCAAATTGGTAGGTATATTTCCAACTGTCCGTTAACCCTAGTGTGTTGCACAATATGGGGGACATCATTGTGCGGGAGAATTACAGGGATATATAGTATAGGGGAATGGAATTGATTTGTAAGTCAGCATTGGCTCAATGGGCTGAACGGCCTCATTCTTGGTCATAAAGAAGTCTGAAAAAACCCAAATTGCCAGATGTACACATCAGATTTGTCAGCCTCTATATAAAGGAAATTAGGTTAATGTCTTAGGTACGATTTCCTAATGGTAAGGTCTAGTTTTGACTTTCCATATAATGTACAATTCCATGTGTACAAGACAGCCACCAGACTCTGGTCAAGGGCAGGCAAATCACATAGGGAGAGGCAGTAGGCTATTCAACAAATGTGCATGCAGTAGTACATGGGGCGTAAATGTGCCACCTAGTGCGGCACAGTGGCACGCAGCACAGAGTTAGCACGTTCCTCCCACATTCCAAAGACGTGCAAGTTTGTAGGTTAGACACTAAATGTTGCAGCAATTCAACGGGTCAGGTAGCATCCCAGGAGAAAAGGAGTAGGTGATGTTTTGGATCAGAACCCTTCTTCAGACTGACTCCAGTATTTTGTGTCTATCTACAGTATAAGCCAGCATCTGCAGTTCCTTCCTACACAGGTTAATTGGCTTCCATAAATTGTGTTTTGGATAGAACTAGTGTATGGGTGATTGCTGGTTGGTGTGGACTCGATGGGCTGTATCTCGCTGTATATCTATACTAAATTAAACTAAACTGAAATAGGCATCATGGTCAAACCTGTCCTTTTCCTTTGGGAAGCAGCAAACCGGAACGGATGAATGTGAAGGTCATTTTTTGCAGATATTTACAACTCTGTGACATCTCTTTTCATTTCTAGGTTATTGCTCGCCCCCAGATTTAGGTGCTATCCCATTGGATGCCATGCCGTCCGCTGACAAGGCCACAGACTATGCAATTCCCTACTTAAATGTCATTCGCTCTTTCCCTTTTCCCCTTTAGGACCCTCCATAAAACCCACCTCTTTGAGATAATCTTAGGCAGAGTGTTAACAAACAAAAGTGAAATACTGGCACAGTGGTGCAGTGGTAGAGTTGCTGCCTTACAGCGCCAGAGGTTCTAACCACAGGTGCTGCCTGTACAGAGATTTAGACGAGGGAATTAAAAGTGACATCTCTAAGTTTGCGGATGACACAAAGCTGGGTGGCAGTGTGAGCTGCGGGGAGGATGTTATGAGGCTGCAGGATGACTTGGATAGGTTGGTTGAGTGGACAGATTTCTGGCAGATGCAGTATAATGTGGATAAATGTGAGGTTAACCATTTTGGTGGCAAGAAAAGGAATGACAGATTATTATCTAAATGGTGTCAGATTAGGAAAAGGGGAGGTGCAGCAAGACCTGGGTATGCTTGTACTTCAGTCACTGAAAGTAAACATGCAGGTACAGCAGGCAGTGAAGAAAGCTAATGGCATGTTGGCCTTCTTTGCGAGAGGATTTGAGATTAGGAGCAAGGAGGTCCGACTGCAGTTGTAGAGGGCCCTGGTGAGACCGCACCTGGAGTATTGTGTGCAGTTTTGGTCTCCTAATTTAAGGAAGGACATTATTGCTATTGAGTGAGTGCAGCGTAGGTTCACCAGATTAATTCCCGGGATGGCGGGACTGACATATGATAAAAGAATGGGTCAACTGGTCTTGAATTCACTGGAATTTAGGAGGATGAGAGGAGATCTCGTAGAAACATATAAAATTCTTAAAGGATTGGACAGACTAGATGCAGGAAAAATGTTCCCGATGATGGGAGATTCCAGAACCAGGGGTCACAGTTTAAGAATAAGGGAGGCCATTTAGAACTGAGATGAGAAAAAAAATGTCACCCAGAGTGTTGTGAATCTGTGGAATTCTTTGCCACAGAAGGCAGTGGAGGCCAATTCACTGGATGTTTTCAAGAGGGAGAAGTGTGTTGGACTAAAGATGTGTAAGGACTAAAGGAATCAAGGGATATGGGGAAAAAGTAGGAACGGGGTACTGATTTTAGATAATCAGCAATGATCATATTGAATGGCGGTGCTGGCTCGAAGGGCCGAATGGCCTACTCCTGCACCTACTTTTCTATGTTTCTATGTACGTTCTCCCTGCGACCACATGGGTTTTCTCTGGGTGCTCCGGTTTCCTCCCACACCTGTGGGACAGAACTAGTGCATGGGTGATTGCTGGTCTGTGTGGACTGAGTGGGGAAAAGGGCCTGTTTCTGCACTGTATCTCTGAATTAAACATCACGAGTCCTTTTCCAGTCACTAGGTGCTCATCAGAAGTAAGTATAGTTAGTGATGAAACAGTCTTAACCATGTCCAAAGACAGGAAAGGTTGAGGAGAAGACAAAAAAAAAAAGAGGGAAGATCTGTCATCATATGCAGTAATGCAGGAAATAAATAAATAATCAAAACAGATAATGTGCATGCTGAAGATGGTGATAATGGGGCATGCTTCGAAGTTTGCATCTTCTCACAAGAATTCCCTTCTGGTGTCTTTGTGCCCATATTTTGATTGTTGAGCGAGCAGTTCCATTAGAGATGATCGACATTCTGTCTTCACACAGCAACCATGGAGTCAAAGGATTGTACAGAAGTGGGCCCTTCAGTCCACCATACACATGACTATCCCATATCTAACAAATCTATCTGTACTAATCCCATATCCCAGCACTTGGTCCACCCCATACTATGCTTTGTTAATTAATGCTTGTCTGGCTGCATTTTAATTGTTATGAGCACACCTGCCACTACTTCCTATCCATATGCCAACCTCCCTCTGAGTGAAAACAAAATCCCTCAGTCTTCTCTAAACCTCTTATTAGTCACCTAAATGCAGTGCCCTCTGGTCAGACGCCTCTGCCATGTGCACAAGTATTCCTAGAAAAAAAACAATGAGTGGAGCAACCGGACTGACATGTTTGTAGAAGCTCCAGGCTGCACCGCATCGACAGTCTAACGGAGGGTAGCCTTAACACCACAAACAGTTTATGAACAATGAGTTCTCTGGTCTGTGCTCGGCCCCTCGGACTCAAGCAAAATGTTAGCAGGCAGCCTTGGAAGCCTTACCCCACTACTCAAACCTCACGTCAAAAACCTCGGCGTGATATTTGACTCAGCATTGAAATTTGACAAACAAGTCAATGCCGTGGTAAAAGCTAGCTTCTTTCAGCTTCGGACGATAGCTATAATAAAACAATTCCTCCACTTTGATGACCTTGAAAGGATCATCCACACATTTATCTCCTCTCGCCTAGATTACTGCAACTCTCTTTACACTGGCATCAGCCAATCTTCCCTGTCCCGCCTGCAACTGGTCCAAAACGCCAGGGCATCCGAAAAAGGGACCACATCACCCCGATCCTGGCCTCTCTCCACTTGCTCCCTGTGCGGTTCCGTATACATTTCAAGACCCTCCTCTATGTCTACAAAGTCCTCAATGGGCTTGCCCCCTCCTACATTAAAAGTCTTCTCACCCACCAATCCACCTCCAGGTCCCTCCGCTCGGCCGACTTGGAGCTGCTGAATATCCCGCGGTCTAGGCATAAGCTTAGGGGCGACCGCACCTTTGCGGTTGCAGCTCCTAGACTGTGGAACAGCATCCCCCTTCCCATCAGAACTGCCCCCTCCATCGACTCCTTTAAGTCGAGACTAAAAACTTATCTATACTCCCAAGCCTTACCTGACGTCCACTGAGCGAGGGCTATATGTATATATGTATGTAGTTTGTTTGTTTATACTATTCTTATAACAAATGTAAAGCACTTTGGCCAACGAGAGTTGTTTTTTAAATGTGCTATATAAATAAATGTAACTTGACCTATTCTTTCCCGAGTCACCCTTGTATTCAAATTTAACTGTAGAATCTATTAAGATTTTTCACTACCTTGTCTGCCAGCTCCGTTTCATGTCCTCTGATTCCCTTCAAAGTGTCCTGCTACACGTCTTATACTCAGAAGAGATTTTCTTGATCCTGACTGCCAAAATCTGACTTAAGCCTTTTTTCTGATCAGACCTTTAACATCTCTAATCAACTAGAGTTCCCCAAACTTGCCAGCTTTGCCCATTACCGTAACAGGAAAATGCTTCCCTTTTATTCTTGCAATCTCACTTTAGATGTCCTCCCACTTGCCACCCATCCCCTTCCCTTCCCTGCAAACAGGCTTTCCCTGTCAACCTCTGAAAATTCTCAACAACACTATACCCTTAAGGGCTTTGAAACTTTGTGGACACAAGAAACATGGCGACTCTTTGTGCACTGTCTCGGTGAAGTCTACTATTACACTACAATCATTGCACATTTGTACCTACCTTATCAATAGCATTATTTTACTGTTTGTATGCAAAATAATTTCACTGTAGCTGGGTACATAGGTACAAGTGACAATAAAATATCATCATCATCATCAACATCCAAGATTGGACTTGTTACTTCTGAACCTTCTGAATTTTGTAGTCGGCAGGGGCAGTACAGCCAATTAAACTACAAACCTGTACGTCTTTGGAGTGTGGGAGGAAACCGAAGATCTCGGAGAAAACCCACGCAGATCACGGGGAGAACGTACAAACCATACAGACAGCACCTGTAGTCGGGATCGAACCCGGGTCTCTGGCACTGCGTTTTGCTGTAAGGCAGTAACTCTACCGCTGCGCCACCGTGATCGCCCAATTTAGGACCTTAACATGTGAGCCAGTCCTATCTTTCTCCATAACCTCTGTACAACAAATTGACTTATGGTAATTGATCCTAACATACTCCCCCTCTGACACTTCAGTCACTTGCCCTGAGAGGAGGTCCAGTGTTGCACACTCTCTCGTAGTACCCTCAAAATATTGCTTCAGGAAGATTTCACGGATACATTTGTAGAAATGTTAATCCATCCAATTCCCTTACACTACGGAAGACCCAATCAACATTAGGGAAGATGAAATCTCCCACATTATTTTTAAAGCTATTTGCAATCTTCCTAAACATCTGTTCCTCTGATTCCTCCAGAACCAGGGTCACAGTTTAAGAATAAGGAGTAGGCCATTTAGGACTGGGATGAGGAAAAACATTTTCACCTAGTGAATCTGTGGAATTCTCTGCCACAGAAGGCAGTGGAGGCCAATTCACTGGATGTTTTCAAGAGGGAGTTAGATTTAGCACTTAGGGCTAAAGGAATCAAGGGATGTGGGGGGAAAAGCAGGAACAGGGTACTGATTTTAGATGATCAGCCATGATCATATTGAATGGCAGTGCTGGCTCGAAGAGCCAGATGGCCTACCCCTACAGCTATTTTCCATGTTTCTGTTTGAAGCTGACTATTGGGAGGCCTATAATAAAGTCCAATCAAAGTGTTCATCCCATCCTGATTCTGTTCTACTCATAGACTTTAGTCTTTAGATTTTAGAGATACAGTGCGGAAAACATGCCATTTGGTCCCTTGAGTCCGCACCGACCAGCAATCACCCTATACACTAGCATTGTCCGACACACTAGGGACAATTTGCAATTTTACCGAAACCAATTAACCTACAAACTTCTACGTCTTTGGAGTGTGGGAGGAAACTAGAGTATCCAGGGAAAAGCCATGCGGTAACGGGGAGAACGTACAAACTGTGTACAGACAGTAACCATAGTCAGGATTGAACTAGGGCCTATTTTGCTGTAAGGCAGCAATTCTACTGCTGCACCACTGTGCTGCCCATTCTGTTTTGGTTGACATTCCTGTCAGGTAGGCTTGGAACATTTTCAATATGTTCAAGATAATTTAGTAAACAAAGATTAATTGATTGATTGCAGAGAAACGCTGATCTTTATTTGATTAGAATAAGCCTATAATTGTAATTTCATAAAATAATCCAAAATTACCAAGTGAGGAACAATACAGAGTTCATTTCATTTTGCACTTCTCAGCTAATTTTTGTCCATCACCACCCCACCTCTTCTGAAAGCATTGAGTATTTGCAATGGTATGGCTTCCAGGTTCACTGCACAACCTTCAATATCTCATTGAAGTGATCATTCTTCATTTCTGAAACTAGCCATTGGACGATAGTGAAATTGCCAACTTAGGGACTATAACAGCTAAGGCATATTGTACTGGAAAAGAACAAGAACATATATATAGACTTCCAATGGTGACCTTGCTTACCCACGGTCATTGGCACTAATTCTACAATTGCAGTTTGTATCAATGAGCTACACAGTGCCTGAACTGAACAGTACCAGAATTATAATTCAGCATCCACCCCATTGGGAAAATAGACACATTTTCTTTATAAGTTTACCTCATTGAGGTTAAAAGGAGCTGAACCTCTAGTACATGTGCTGACATATGGAAAACAATGGTTGCTTCTACCACTGGAGATGTTCGGTCCTTAAAAAGCAGTGGTTAAACGTAAATCGAGTAGCATCTGGATTTTCCTTTGCCTACTTATTTATGGCCCTGTCTCACGGTGCGAGTCCACCCACGAGTGATCCTGAGTTTAAAACGAATCAAACTTGTGGTAATCACGTAGAATTAACGTGGCGGGAACGTCGGAACTCGTAACGCTAACGGCAGGTACTCGGGAAACTTGTTAATCTTTCAACATGATGAAAGATTTCCACGAGTCAAATTTACACTTGAAGTAAAAATTTTAAACGTTTTAACTCGTTGTAAGAACGTAGTAGCCCGTGAGTTTACCGTAGTGACTCGTGAGTCTACCGTGGGCACTCTTTAACTCACTGGACAGGCAGCATCTCTGGAGAGAAGGAATGGGTGGCGGGATGACGTTTCCAAAATTCTGCTGCGTCTTTGTGTTACTCCAGCACTGTGTGTTCACTTTTTGTCAACCAGCGTCTTCCCTTTTTTGTGTATGACATTATTTGTATCCGTGGCAGTTGATTGTCGCTCCCTTCAGTTTCCCATGGGGTCGGGATGGGACCAACGATCCCCGCATATTAACAAGTTACATTTCTACGAAGACAATTAACCTACAAACCTGTACGTCTTTGGAATGTGGGAGTGAACCGAATAACTCATAGAAAACTCACGCAGGTCACAGGGAGAACGTACAAACTCTGTACAGACAATACCCGTAGCCAGGATTGAACCTGGGTATCTGGCACTGTAAGGCAGCAACTCTACCGCTGCACAACTGTGCCGTCTTATCCTTGTTTATATCATTGAGCTACTCACTTCCTTAATCTGAGTGATTCAACACAATAGTGATGTTTAAGAGATCTTTAGATAGTCACGTGCATTTTATATGTTAGTCCAGTAATTTAACCATTATGCAATCATATCTGATACAAGCTATTCACTCCCACTCAGAAGGAACATTCTCAACCTCTATAATCCACATGAATCAAAAAGAATGATTCACTTCCCTTGTTTATTTAAAACACTGTGCATGTTAAGCAATATTTCTCATCTGCCGACAGGTTTGCAAACAATTGTTTCCCCAAAGATCATGACTCACTGGAGATTTAAATCATCTCCCTGCCTTTTAAATCATTGCCTCTATTTTCTGTGAATACAGAATTGAAGGTGTTATATTTGAATACACACAATATATGAAGCAAGGTGGATGAGATAGAGCAGTTAGAAATTGAATGTTATGGGTTATGGCTAAAAGAGAATCAGAGTTGGGAGCTAAACCTCCAAGGATACACATCCTAAGAGTCTCGACCCGAAACGTCACCTATTCCTTTTCTCCAGAGATACTGCCTGACCCACTGGGTTACTCCAGATTTTTGTGTCTATCTTTTATCAAAAAGACAGGCGGATGGACAGAGGAGGTGGGGTGGCTCTGTTGGCAAGGAATGAAATCCAATCCTGAGCAAGAAATGACATAGGATCAGAATATGTAGAATCCTTGTGGGGAGAGTTAAGAAACTGCACGAGTAAAAATACCCTGATAGGAGTTATATACAGGGCTCCGAACAGTAACCAGGATGTAAGGTACAAAATACATCAGGAGATCGAAACGGCATGTAAGAAAAGCAATGTCACAGTGGTTGGGGGGATTTCAATATGCAGGTAGACTGGGAAAATCAGATTGGTACTGCATCCAAGGGAAGGCATTTGTAGAATGCCTATGAGATGGCTTTTTGGAGCAGCTCATGGTCGAGTCCAGTAGAGCAGTGATTCCCAACCTGGGGCCATATGCAAATATCAGGGGGGGCCACAGAAAAAATTGGGATTTAGGGGGCCACAGGTTCAATGAAGGGGGCCACAGAGCTACCACCCTGTTGCCTCCTAGATTTTAGCTCTAATAAATTTAAATCTATGTAGTTGAAATATTTTTGATGTTTGTGGAATAGAATAAAAGAGAATATATGTGCAATTAATAGACACTGATATTTTTATGGAAGGTATTATAATATTGAAGTACTTTTTTTCCGCTAATAATGTCGGGGGTTAAAAGATCCCAAGGGGGCCATGAGCTTAAAAAGGTTGGGAACCACTGCACTAGAGAAAAGGCAATTCTGGATTTGGTGTTGTGCAATGAACCAGATTTGATTAGGGAGGTTAAGGTGAAGGGACCCCTAGGAGACTGTGATCATAATATGATAGAATGCAACCTGCAGTTTGAGAGGGAGAAGCTGAAATCAGGGTTACAGTTGAGTAAAGGTAACTACAGGGACATGAGGGAGAAGCTGGGTAAAGTTGGTTTAGAGGGGACCCTAGCAGAAATGATGTTGGAGCAGCAATGCAAGTAGTTTCTGGGAGTTATTTGGAAGAAGCAGGGTATGTTAATCCCAAAGCGGAGGAAACATACCAAGAGGAGAATGAGACAACCGCGGCTGACAAAGGAAGTTAAAGATTAGCAGAAAGCGAGAGGATTGGGAAGCTTTTAAAAACCAATAGAAGCAATAAAGAGACAAAAGAAATATGAAGCTAAACTAGCTAATAATATAAAAGAGGATACCAAAAGTTTTTTTCAGATATATAAAGAGTAAAAGAGAGGCAAGAGTGGACATTGGACCGTTGTAAAATGGTGCTGGAGAAGTAGTTATGGGGAACAAAGAAATGGGGGATAAGTTTTTTGTGTAAGTCTTCACAGTGGAAGATACAGAAGTGAGTGCAGTCGCTTTTACTAAAGAGAAGATGCTTGGGATGTTGAAAGGCCTGAGGGTAAATAAATCACCTGGACCAGATAGACTATACCTCAGGGTACTGAAAGAGGTAGCTGTTGAAATTGTGGAGGCATTAGTACTGATCTTTCAAGAATCATAAGAGTCAGGAATAGTTCAAGAAGGCCAGAAAATCGCAAATGTAACTACACTGTTTAGGAAGGGAGCGAGCCATAGAAAGGAAATTAGGGATCAGGGGTTATGGGGAGAAGGCAGGAGCATGGGGTTGAGGGGGAGAGAAAGGACAGCCATGATTGAATGGCAGAGTAGACTTGATGGGCTGAATGGCCTAATTCCGCTCCTTTCACTGATGAACTATGAACACATGAACATCATGTGGGTTCACATCTCCGCAAACAATTGTGTTAGTCCACAAAGGGAGGGGCTCATAGGGAACCTGTACTTATTGGTACTATAATGATAGAAGGGACGGAGATACCTAGAATCATTGTACAGAAACAGTCAATTTGGCCCAACTTGTTCATGTCGAGCAGTGGGCACCGTTCCATATTAACCTGGGTGAGGACTACAACTGTCACGTTGATTCCTTCATTAAAACAAAGGAATGCAGCTGAGATGGAACACCCACTACCTGATGTTTGAAATGAAAGGTTTTATAATTCTTTGGAAGGCTATAAGAGAAGAGAAGCTATAAAAACAAGAGAGATGAGGCCTAGGACAGGTTGACATTGGGAGGCCAATGTACTCCTGTTATTGCACTTTTACATGTAATATCAAGGCAATTAAGTTACCATTGACTGAGCCATTATTTCTTCTGAGAATAATGTGATTGCTCACAAAAACAAAGCAGGGGTTAAGTATCCTAAAGAGAAGGAAAACAAAATAGCAGGAACACCAATGCACACCAATTCTGCCCAGTCTTTGCCAATTCCAACATGCCACCGCAGTGAAGCAGCTGGATGAAGGGATATTTTGCAAGTTAGAATGCTTTTCATATATTAGAAACATAGAAACATAGAAAATAGGTGCAGGAGGAGGCCATTCGGCCCTTCGAGCCAGCACCGCCATTCATTATGATCATGGCTGATCGTCCCCTATCAATAACCCGTGCCTGCCTTCTGTCATAGTCGCTGCTATTTCTACACTAACTTCCCTCAATGTCCTAGGGAATATCCTGTCAGGACCTGGAGACTTATCCACTTTTATATTTTTCAAAAGTGTCAGTACTTCTTTTTCTTTGAAACTCATAATATCCGTAGCTACTTTACTAGTTTCCCTTACCTCACATAATTCAATATCCTTCTCCTTGGTGAATACCGAAGAAAAGAAATAGTTTAATATCTCCCCCTGCAGATAGCTGTCCACTCTGTCTCTCTAATGGACCAATTTTATCCCTCGTTATCCTTTTGCTATTAATATAGCTGTAGAAACCTTTTGGATTTACTTTCACCTTACTTGCCAAAGCAACCTCATATCTTCTTTTAGCTTTTCTAATTTATTTCTTAAGATTCTTTTCACATTCTTTATACTCCTCAAGCACCTCATTCACTCCATGCTGCCTATAATTATTGTAGATCTCTCTCTTTTTCCGAACCAAGTGTCCAATTTCCCCGGAAAACCAGGGCTCTTTCCAATTTTTACTATTTCCTTTCAACCGAACAGGGACATAAAGATTCTGTACTCTTAAAATTTCCCCTTTAAATGTCCTCCATTTCTCTTCTACATCCTTCCCATAAAACAAAATGTCCCAATTCACTCCTTTTAAATCATTTCACATCTCATCAAAGTTAGCCTTTCTCCAATCAAAAATCTCAACCCTAGGTCCAGTTCTGACCCTCTCCATAATTATATTGAAACTAATGGTATTGTGATCACTGGACCCGAAGTGCTCCCCAACGCATACCTCCGCCACCTGACCTGTCTCATTTCCTAACAGGAGGTCCAGCACAGCCCCTTCTCTAGTAGGTAACTCTATGTATTGCTGCAAAAAACTATCCTGCACACATTTTACAAACTCCAAACCATCCAGCCCATTTACAGAATGTGTTTCCCAATTGAAATCTCCCACAATCACTACCTTGTGCTTACTACTAATATCTGCTATCTCCTTACATATTTGCTCTTCCAATTCTCGGTCCCCATTTGGCGGTCTATAATACACCCCTATAAGCGTTGCTACACCTTTCCCACTTCTCAGTTCCACCCAAATAGCCTCCCTAGATGAGCCCTCCAATCTATCCTGCCAAAGCACTGCTGTAATATCTTCCCTGACAAGCAATGCAACACCTCCACCTCTTGCCCCTCCAATTCTATCACACCTGAAGCAACGAAATCCTGGAATATTTAGTTTCCAATCACAGCCCTCCTGCAACCATGTTTCACTGATCGCCACAACATCATACTTCCAGGTGTCAATCCAGGCTCTAAGCTCATTCACCTTTCTTACAATGCTCCTAGCATTAAAATATGCACATTTAAGAAACCCACCGCCTCTTATTCTCTGTTTATTTTCTTTTTCTTCTTTCTCCCCTAGATTTTGTGTCCGAGTGCTTCCCTTCTCTGCCTCCTGCCTCACACTCTGTCTACTAGCTTTCTCTATTTGAGTCCCTCCCCCCAACCATTCTAGTTTAAAGTCTCCCCAGTAGCCTTTGCAAATCTCCCCGCCAGGATATTGGTCCCACTCGGGTTCAAGTGCAACCCATCCTTTCTGTACAGGTCACACCTTCCCCAAAAGAAGTCCCAATGATCTAGAAACTTGAATCCATACCCACTGCACCAGTCCTTCAGCCACGCATTTATCCTCCACCTCGCTCCATTCCTACTCTCACTGTCGCGTGGCACAGGCAGTAATCCCGAGATTGTTACTTTTTTGGTCCTTTTCCTTAACTCTCCTCCCAACTCCCTAAATTCTCCCTTCAGGACCTCTTCTCTTTTTTTACCTATGTCATTGGTACCTATATGTACCATGACCTCAGGCTCCTCTCCCTCTGATTTCAGGATATCTTGGACGCGTTGAGACACATCCGAGACCCTGGCACCAGGGAGGCAGACTACCATCCGGGTCTCCCGACTGCGTCCACAGAATCGTCTATCCGACCCCCTAACTATAGTCCCCAATTACTATTGCCCTCCTCTTTTTTTCCCTACCTTTCTGAGCAACAGGGCCGGTCTCTGTGCTGGAGGCCCGGCCGCTGTTGCTACCCCCGGGTAGGCTGTCATCCTCATCCGTACTAAAACAGGAGTACTTATTCTCAAGGTGTACAGACACTGGGGTACTTACTCGTCCCTGCCTCTGCCCCTTGCCCTTCCTTAGCGTGACCCACATGTCTGTCTCCCGTGGTTTTGGAGTGACCACCTCCCTATAACTCCCCTCTATGACCTCCTCACTCTCCCTGACCAGACAGAGGTCATCAAGCTGCTGCTCCAGGATCCTAATACGGTCCCTTAGGAGCCCCATCTTGATGCACCTGGCGCAGATGTGGACGTCTGGGGGGCTATCCGACTCTATGACCTCCTACATCTTACATCCAGAACAGTAAACTGCCCTGGCCCTCATTCTCCCGCCTTACCCTGGATACAATACAAGTAGAATACAATACAAACTGCTGGAAGAAATCAGCAGGGATCTGACTCACAATCAGCTGCTCCCTCTTGTCCTTTAAACTGAACCTTTACTAAAAAAAAGCACTGTACCCTTAGCCCACTGTACCTTTACTAAAGCACTGTACCTTTAACCAGAAAGCAGAAATGCTAACCTGAGGTTGCACCCAATCAGCTGCTTCCTCTAGTCTGCTTCCACCAATCAGCGGCTTCCACCAGAACACTCCCTATGAAGTGTGGAACGTTACAGATTTGGGTAAAAGCCCCGCGCTCGATTTAAAAACTCACCGCCCGGAAACTCCTCCTCTTGCTCCAACGGCTCCCAGGCCTCTGTGGAGTAAAGCCGCGCTCGATTTAAAAACTCACCGCCCGGAAACTCCTCCTCTTGCTTCAACGGCTCCCGGGCCTCTGTTTCTGTTCTTGTTTTCAAAAATGGAAGGTTTTATATCTGGTCATTAATTTCATTGTCCACCTCTCCTCCTCTTACTTGACTCCTCTCCATTAACCATGCTGGTGTCTAGCTGATTGCTACCATTCACCTTTGGGTTCCTTGCCTCAGAGGAGTTTCATTATCCATGAGTGATCTCAGGCAGTGATTGTCCGATGGCTATTCAGCTGCAGCAGTTCCATTGCCATGACCCAGCACTGTTCTCATCCCATGGTTACGCACACATTTGCAGCAGCAGTTAGCAGAAAAGCGGCTGGGAGGAGGAATCCTTGACAATAAATATTTCCTGCGAGCTGGGATGCTACTGGCAATTGTGGCCTCCCAGCATGATATCAATCAGGGATCAATTCTGGACATTTCCAGTTTGCACTCTCAGCTATTCTGCGCCTTGTCAAGGTGAGCCATCGAGGGAATCACACATTTATACAATGATTGAAAACTATTACAAAAATATTATTTACCTGTATACTATACATCACTGCCATTACATGGTACTGTCTATCACAATGTATAATCACATTGTGGAACAAATATTAGTTACTGTCTTGCGAACACGTTCTGCTATATTATCGCATTTTGATATTTTATTCAGTCCCTTAATATTATATTCCTTGACGGTAATTATTCTCTTTCAATCGCTGGTATGTCCACCATGTTGCAATCCATACCGTGATATAACATTGTGTTATATTATTATGGTCTCGGATGTTATTGTTTTACTAACAGTAAGCATTACTCTTATTGTTTTACTTTCAGTCTTTGTAATATTGTTTTATATACAGTCACTTAAGGATGTATTTATACTGCAGTAACTGAATCCCACTTAATTCTGTCTTGTTTATATTGGAATTGGATGCAATTGGAGTTTTTTCTTACTGTTATCTACAGTGTGCCAATTAATGTCAGCTGCTTTGAATGGGAATCTTTGCTCTCCCTGAATGTACCACAGTAAATGTAACATCAGCTACATTTAAAAAAAAACATCAAATGACCATGAGGGAAATTGTTTGTCCTTACCCATATTTATTCCTCAACTAATGCTATCCAGACTGATTAAACGATTTCACAAGTTCACAAGTTCACAAGTTATAGGAGAAGAATTAGGCCATTCGGCACATCGAGTCTACTCCGCCATTCAATCATGGCTGATCTCTGCATCCTAATCCCATTTTCCTGCCTTCTCCCCATAACCCTTGGCACCCGTTCTAATCAAGAATTTGTCTATCTCTGCCTTAAAAATATCCACTGACTTGTGGATTTCACTGTTGTTTCTAGCAGCTAACTGTGCATCAGTTGACTGCCATATTGACAACATTGTGTCAATGACCATACTTCAAAATAATTTGTTCTTATTCACTTATAAAATGTGGGACTTATGGGAAGTGTGTGTTTCATGTACCATCCCGGGATTCAGTGCAGATCTCATCCCGATCTTGCATCAGTTTAATACTGAGAAGCTTGTGGAACTGGAGTCACATATGCTCGGTCATCTGGTGGAACTGAGTAAGCTTGTCCTCCAGGTGAGGCACCACATCTGAGCATGGCAAGGCTTCACCTGCACAGCCTCACAGGCTAATCATTGCTTATGCCAAGAGGCTGGAGTGTCTGGCCTTACGTTCAGCACCTTATAATGGGTTTTATCCTTTTCTTTTCAACCCTCTGCAACATGGAGAAGGTTGAATTGTGTTAAGTGGGTCTGCAAAAGATGTCAACCAGCATTTTGTGGCATAAATGCAATTTTTCTGATGTGAGCATCCTCGACATAACATTTGGGTTAAACAGCTAACATTTCTCTTGGTGAAATATCATAGGGACAGTATAATTAATTCATTACTGCCTTATATTTGATGGCTGAAGAGTTTTATTGGAAACAACCTGTTCTAGTTCCTGTGAGCTGTGCCTTAATTTCCAATCTCCATATATCATAGCTCTCCCACTTCCCACTTCCCTCTCCCACCCCAGCTGGCAGTCATCAGCTGCCTGAGTCCGAAAATGTGCACAAATCTGTGATACAGATCCTGAACGTTGATACCTGCCCATCACATGACTTAGGCAGGATCTGTCTGCCTTGGTGCCCCCCCCCCCCCCCCCCCCCCCCATCCCGTCCAGTCCCTCTTGTTCCCCTCCCCCGAAGGTGTCCTGGAAGAAAGGCCCATGTTTCAATGCACAGACACAAGGGACAGACAAAAAAATCAGCAGCTCACATAATGTGAACCATTGCATATGGTTAAATCTGAGAGTCCTGGCTCTCTATAAAAGGATTTTTAAATTTCACATTGTGCTAATTATTCTATTCATAACTCCAAGCATGAGAAAGTGAAATGTATCTGAATACATAGTGTTCTCAAATTGGCTCCTTGCTGTAACAAAAAGCACATTTATTCTGTCCGGCGGACAGATTCAGACAGGCACAGTAACATGCTGAAATTGTTATGATATTACTATATTAACATGCACTCTGATGATTTTCTTTTCTTTTCTACAGCACGGGCACAAGTAATTGATGAATTCTGTGATGATTTTATTTTTCCATGTTTGAAATCTCTTTGGAATAGAAAACAGAAGTTAATTTAAAGTTCAATATGTATCTCTCTGCAACCCGGAAAGTTCATTTATCATTGTATGGTGGATGCATGTTAATGAGTGCACAACGGAGGCCATCAATAAATCAATATTGAATATATTATTCAACAAGTATTTACCGAAATAAGGGACAATTTGTTATTTTTCATTAGAGAAGTGCTTGAACTATGACATGTGATGTACACATTCACAGCTAATGCTAAATGGATGTGCAGTGTGCTTATTTATTCTATTAAATATTAGGCAGCGTGATGTTCAGTCAGTGACAGACAGCTAGGCATTGTTTCCTTTAACTGCAATCTTACCATCGTCACTTCAGGGAGAGTTACTCAATTACCATTATCACTCAGCACTCTTCTATTTAGGAGAGAAATTGAGAATTACATTTTTTTTTGAAATGTACACAAATGGTAAAAGAAAACATTATGGCAGCTAGCTAAAATGGGGGTTACTTCTTGCCTGTCATGAGTATTGTTTCAGGGTCTGATATCCAGGAACAAAGCCCGACAGCACCTTCTTGACTGACCTCAGAGAAAAAGAAAATAGGTGGAGCAGTAGGCCATTTAGCCCTTCGAGTCTGCTCTCTATTTCATTTTCTTCTTCAGCTAAACATAGAAACATAGAAAATAGGTGCAGGAGTAAGCCATTCGGCCCTTCGAGCCTGCACCGCCATTCAATATGATCATGGCTGATCATCCAAATCAATATCCCATACCTGTCTTCTCTCCATACCCACTGATCCCTTTAGCCACAAGGGCCACATCTAACTCCCTCTTAAATCTAGCCAATGAACTGGCTTCAACTACCTTCTGTGGCAGTACCCCGTTCCGTTTTTCCCCCCATATCCCTTGATTCCCTTAGCCCAAAGAGCTAAATCTAACTCTCTTTTGAAAGGACTC
Organism: Amblyraja radiata; assembly: GCF_010909765.2. NCBI lineage: Eukaryota > Metazoa > Chordata > Chondrichthyes > Rajiformes > Rajidae > Amblyraja > Amblyraja radiata. The sequence goes on along the minus strand of NC_045959.1, from coordinate 19,244,009 downwards.
AGTGAAGCAAGACAGCCCCCACTCCCATTGCACCATTAGCAGGGACGGAGAGTGTTAACTCCTATCCTCAACTCCCGCGCACAAGCTCAAAGTGATGACAGTGTCAGGCCTCTCCAACGCGGGTTTGCAGTGCCAGATGGGATGGAATGGGTCAAGCTCTGGTAGAGGGCGCAGTGGGAGGTGCCCCTCTGAATTTCATTCCATACTGGCGGCTCCCCTCCCACCCTTAACACATCCAAAGCAATAGGACTATCCTGGCACAGCAAATAGATTGATTTTGAGTGGCCACTCACAGAAAGGATTTGAAACTGACCCTGTAGATTTTAAACTGGGAAATGTAGTTTGTCATATGAGACAAACTGTACCGGAAAGGTAAACCACATACTAGGCTTTGACCCCATCAGAAAATAAAAATTGTCATTTGATCCAGTATATTGCTGCATTTGGCAAATGGCAAATTGGGCATTGCAGAAACCATATTGATGGTTTCTCCACCAAAGCCTGCCCATTGTCGGGGCTTTTGAAACAGGATGCTTCATGGGAATGAACCGAGCAGCACCATCATGCTGATAGGGCCTGAAGCAAACCCTGGCCAAGGCCCCTCCTAACCCTGCCTTTCCCACTGCAAGTTGTGACAACCGATAGAACCATCTCAGAGGTCCTGTTGCAGGAACACCACGGAAGATTTGGAGCAGTTGCATATGCATCTCGACAACTAACTCCAGTAGAACAGGGATTTTCAATTTATTAGCATCATCTCATCATGGTGTTTTGGGCAATACAATGTGTTACGTATATAATTGTTCTCAATCCTTTAATGGTTCTTGCAGAACATTCACCTCTCCCGTTGCTACTGAATGGATGCATCACAGATGGAACGATTAGCCAGAATAGTGCAGGGTGGTATGATAGAAATAATTTTTGTATTTATTTAATGTACTTCACATGCTTGGGCCATTCGAAGGGTTCCTATTTTGTCTGGGAGGAATTTATATGCAACATAGAATATAAAACAGTACAGCACAGGAACAGGCTTTTTGGTCCTTGGTGTCAGTTCAATATGCACATCAGTTTGTACATGGTCTAAACCCCTTCATTCCCTGCATGTCCAAATGCTTCTTAAACATTGCTTTTGAATTTGCTTCCTCCACTTTCACTGGCAGAGTGTTCTAGGCACCTGCCCCTCTTTGTATAAACAACTACCTTGTAAATCTCCTTTAAAGATTTCCTTTCTCACCTGAGCGTCTTGTCCTTATGATAGTTGCACTGCACTCACACTCATAAACACCATATAGAAACATAGAAAATAGGAGCAGGAGGAGGCCATTCGGCCCTTCGAGCCAGCACCGCCATTCATTGTGATCATGGCTGATCGTCCCCTATCAATAACCCGTGCCTGCCTTCTCTCCATATCCCTTGATTCCACTAGCCCCTAGAGCTCTATCTAACTCTCTCTTAAATCCATCCAGTGATTTGGCCTCCACTGCCCTCCGTGGCAGGGAATTCCATAAATATATGATCCAGAGCTGATGGTCTGTATTTGTTGTGTGGGATTTGCATCACCCAAACAAGCCATTTGGCCCAGTTAGGCTTAGCTGGGCTAATGCTGTACACAAGCCTCTTCCCATGTGCACCCAACACCTGTTAACCAGATCTTGGTTTTAATAGTAGTGACTTGAGTAATGCCAGATATAACCTGATGATTTTTGGGTTAGGGTTACCACATCACCTTTCAATTTTCCTCAAACCAATGATGGATGATAGATGGTTGGCAGGCCCACCACAGTGGTGGGTGCTCTGTAAAGTTTGATTATCACTGATGCACTTGGGAGTTTTCCAGGCAACTGGCTTCAGGCTCCCTATTAATACTAGGTCATGTTCAATAATCACATTTATTTTAAACATAACTAGACTTACAATAGAAATGCTTGCTATTGCAAATATATTTTGATAACATATTGCAGCTTTAAATCTTGTTTGAATCTGGAATATTATAAAACTATGGGTCAGAATAATCAAATAAACATAACCAAAGGATCAAACGCCAGCAAGAAATGACTTCATCCTCGTGTTTTATTTTTTTTCTTTCTGATGGAATGATCTTCTTATGACCCAAATAATGAATGTTAGCAATACTCAACAGTAAGAACACTGGTATAAATTGAACTCTTAGTTGCTCAACCTCAATTTGCCAACAAGAAATGTAAGACAACAAAACAAAGGAAAGTGATCTAGGCCAGTTGTAGAATCATAGACATAGAGTCTTTGTGTCATATAACACTGAAACTGGCCTTTTGATCCATGCTGACCATTTATAGTAATCCCACATTATTCCCATTTTGTTTTCCCCACACTCCTGCCATTCCACCCAGATTCAACTAGCGACAACCGTGGTGGGGATAGGGATTGTTGAAATCTTCTCATGTTCATCCACCTAAGTAATGGACATAGAAACATAGAAACATAGAAATTAGGTGCAGGAGTAGGCCATTCGGCCCTTCGAGCCTGCACCGCCATTCAATATAATCATGGCTGATCATCCAACTCAGTATCCTGTACCTGCCTTCTCTCCATACCCCCTGATCCCTTTAGCCACAAGGGCCACATCTAACTCCCTCTTAAATATAGCCAATGAACTGGCCGCAACTACCTTCTGTGGCAGAGAATTCCACAGATTCACCACACTCTGTCCTAAAAGATTTCCTCCTTATCCTTAAACTGTGACCCTTTGTTCTGGATTTCCCCAACATCGGGAACAATCTTCCTGCATCTAGCCTGTCCAACCCCTTAAGAATTTTGTAAGTTTCTATAAGATCTCCCCTGAATCTTCTAAATTCTAGCGAGTACAAGCCGAGTCTATCCAGTCTTTCATCATATGGAAGTCCTGACATCCTAGGAATCAGTCTGGTGGACACTTCCACTGATGGCACTATGGTACCATTTTACTTGGTGACTAGTTGACATTCAACTATCCCCTCCACGACCCCTGAACCCAGTTCCAGCACAAGACTTGATCGGCTTCCTCACAGCCTCTGCACTGTTGCAGGGGGTGAAGAAAAGACTTTTGCTGATATAAGGCTGCTTCACAGATGACCAATTCTCATGCCTTGGGTGATAATTGACTTTCACACGAAGAACCACAAACTAAGCCGTGCATTGTGCATGACATGCAGTCATGGATTAGCGTGCCATGGTGGGTGCCGATGAGCTTCCAGGTAATTATTTCAACATGGGTGGGGAAGATGGTGAGAAAATCAGTGTTTCCAATCAGGCTAACAAGAAAACATGCCAGCCACATGAGCAAGGAAAATCTTATTAAGTGGGAACCTTTTACTGGTGTTTAAAAACCAACAGGCAGGACAAAAAAAAAACTGGAAGGTTGGCTGCCAACATTTCTTGAAAAGCCTTAGAGCATTATTCATTAGTTCTTAAGGAAAGGTATGAGCACAAAGCAATAATTGGTGACTTCATTTACATGGCAGCATGTTTCGACATGGCGAGTGCTCTAAAATGGCCTTTGTCCATTCTCCTGGTTTTCCTTCTCCATCTATCCTGATGATTCCACCTTCCACACCAGTTGTTCTGGTATGTTTCTACTATGGTTTCTCTTTCACCATGATTGATGGAGCATTCAATTGCATCCAATGTATTCCTGGCACCTCTACTCCCACTCTCTTTCTCTCCCCATCTGGGCCAAAGATAGGGTTTTCCTTTAGGTCACTTTAGTTTAGTTTTTAGATACAGCATGGAACCAGGCCCTTCAGCTCTCCGAGCCAACACCGACCAATGATCACCCATAACTAGTTCTATTATCCCAATTTTGCATCCAACACACTATGGGGCAATTTACAGAAGCTAATTAACCTAAAAACCCACAGGTCATTGGAGTGTGGGAGGTGACTGGAGCACCCACTCTTATCTTTCTGTCTTTGGCCTCCTAACACTTAGTAGTGGGTATCCCTGCCTGACAGGTAAAATGACCCTGAATTAGTTTGTGATGGTGCAGCTAGTAGAGTCGCTGTCTCACAGCTCTAACAACTTGGGTTCAATCTTGACTTCAAGTGCTGTCAATGCAGAGTTTACACATTCCCCTTATAACCACCAAGGTTTTCTCCAAGTCCTCCTGTTTCCTGCCAGATGCCAAAGACATGCTGGTTGGGTTAAATGTCCAACGTAATATACCCTCGGCTGTTTCTGGGTGTTATAATTGATGGAAACGTGGGGAGAATACATTTCAGGGAAGACTATTTGGGAAAAGGGATTACTCGGTGAGCTGGCATGAACATGATTGGCCTTATGACCCTTCTCTGTAAATGTAGGCTGGAGAAACACCACCTCATTTTTCTTACTTGGTACATCAAAGCCTGCTGGATATTTAGTTGAATTCACAGTTTCAGATAATTAGCCATTCAAGTCTTATGTTTCATGTTTGCAGGACTTTGTAGCACAGAAGGTTAAGGGGGGACTTGATAGAGGTCTTTAAAATGATGAGATGGATAGACAGAGTTGACGTGGATAAGCTTTTCCCATTGAGAGTAGGGACGATTCAAACAAGAGGACATGACTTGAGAATTAAGGGACAGAAGTTTAGGGGTAATACGAGGGGGAACTTCTTTACTCAGAGAGTGGTAGCTGTGTGGAATGAGCTTCCAGTGGAAGTGGTGGAGGCAGGTTCGATTTTATCATTTAAAAATAAATTGGATAGGCATATGGACGGGAAAGGAATGGAGGGTTATGATCTGAGTGCAGGTAGATGGGACTAGGGGAAAATAAGTGTTCGGCACGGACTTGAAAGGCCGAGATGGCCTGTTTCCGTGCTGTAATTGTTATATGGTTATATGGTTATGTGGTTATATGGACTTCTTTCTCTCTCTCTATCTCTCTCTCTATCTCTCTCTCTCTCATCTACTAGAGAGAGCTCTCTCTCTCTCTCTCTCTCTCTCTCTCTCTCTCTCTCTCTCTCTCTCTCCCCTCTCTCTCTCTCTCTCTCTCTCTCTCTCTCTCTCTCTCTCTCTCTCTCTCTCTCTCTCTCTCTCTCTCTCTCTCTCTCTCTCTCCACGCTCTCTTTACCTCTGTACATATTTCTGAGCCACACCTTGCATTATTCACAATCCTTCACCATTCTCTCAGTTGGCACTACCAACTCCTGACAGCATTATTCAACACGCTGCCTCCACCCATTCACATACTTCTTTTGTTGTCTCTGTGACTTCACACATCACTGCAACTTAAAGCGTATTGGCCCTGTCTCACGGTGCGAGTCCACCCATGAGTGATCCCGAGTTTAAAACAAATCAAACTCGTGGTAATCACGTATAATTAACGTAGTGGGAATGTCGGAACTCGTAACGCTAACGGCAGGTATTCGGGAAACTCGTTAACTCGTGAAAATCTTTCAACATGATGAAAGGTTTCCACGAGTCAATTTTACTCTTGAAGTAAAAATTTTAAACTTTTAAACTCGTTGTAAGAACGTAGTAGCCCGTGAGTTTACCGTAGTGACTCGTGAGTCTACCGTGGGCACTCTTTAACTCAGCGGGACAGGCAGCATCTCTGGAGAGAAGGAATAGGTGACGGGATGACGTTTCCAAAATTCTGCTGCGTCTTTGTGTTACTCCAGCACTGTGTGTTCACTTTTTTCAACCAGCATCTGCCATTTCTTGTGTATGACATTATTTGTTTCCGTGGCAGTTGTTTGTCGTGACGTTACGTTAATTCTACGTGATTACCACGAGTTTGATTTGTTTTAAACTCAGGATCACTCGTGGGTGGACTCGCACCGTGAGACTGGGGATTTACTCTTTTCCTATTTTTCTATGTTATGCCAAAAAGTAATTTGATTTTGGTTCTCTTTCCACACATGCTGGCTGGCAGGTTGTGCATTTTCAGCATTTTCTGATTTTGTTTTTATAAAATTGCAGAACTTTGGTGACCCAAGTTGCTTAAGTTGTTTATCACTCCTTGCTATTATACACACAAATAATCTGCCCTTCAATTTTAAAAGAAAAACAAATGGCCAGAATTACTCAATCTGAAATCAATAGCTTTGAATTTAAACCCTTTTCCACACTATGATGTAAAATGGAATAGATGGTTATAGCATTTTAATAAAATGCATTTTTGTAGCACTTTCAGTTTTCCAAAGAACTTTATAGTCAACTAAATACATTTTGGAATGTGCCCACTGTTTTAATCTAAGAAACGGACTTGTACACAGCAAGCCTCCACGTACAGCAATGTGATAACAATCAGATAATTTTGATAAGAAGTTGTTGGTGGGTGTATTAATAATGACCTTGATATCAGGAATAACATCCTTGCTCTTCTTCAAAGTAGTTCCAAAAGATCTTTAATATATCAGGGGCTTAACATCTCATCCAATAGATCCTGCTCAAACGGTCAATTCTGGGCGGGGGTTTATGAACCATTCTGATGGGTTGGTGATTCATCGCCAGCTAACAGTTAAAACCCATACGAAAATATTCAAGAATGTCAGATTTAAAACAATATCCACATTGCTGGCAGCTCTCATTTCATCCGAATGTACTTCATAAACAGCGAGTTGAAGATATGTTTCAACCAGCTGCGTAATTTTGATTTTCTTTTCACTGTCTAGTAAGTTTCTCTCCATACCCAGTTCCCGGATGCATTAGTTTTACAGAAGCTCCTCCTTTACTACTGTCATTTAAACAGTTTAAAAAAAACCTATAGATCTCATTATATTTACAAGAATCATTGGCCTTTATAAAACAGAACATTTTCTAGCTCTGGGAGATTATTTATATCTGTCATGTTAGTCAATGGCTGTGTATTTAAACCAGTTCAGCCTGGTTTGCACTAAATTATTTCCAGTGACTTCTTGTGCCTTTTTCAACAGATCTGAAGTTGACCTAACCCTGGGTGTGCAGCCCCCTTGTTGCAATTTTAACTTACACTATCCAGAGGCTTTCCTTTATGAATGTGAAATAAGGTAACAAACACTTACTTGACACTTTGTGCCGAAGACCACAGGAAATTACAAAGATATCTGGATGTAGCCCAATCCATTGCACATACCAGACTTCCCACCAGTAATTCCATCGACCCTTCACTCTGCCTCAGAAAGGTAGCCAACATAAACACAGCACGCCCCACCCTGGTTATTCCTTCTTCTTCCTGCTTCTATCTGGCAGGAGCTTGAAAGCCTTTACCGGCAGACTCAGGTACAGGTTCTTCCCTCTATTTTCAGTCTTCTGAACCATTCTTCCATAAAGTAAGTATTATCCGATTCCCCTCTACCCCATTGTGGACATTGGATTTTCTCTATGGAACTGATACCCTACAATGTTTAGAACTATATTCGGTACTTTGTATCTTCTGCATTGATCTGTCTATTATGCTCGAGTTTAACATGATTGTATTAATATATATAATATATCTGATCTGTTTGGATAGCATGCAAAACAAAGCTTTTCACTGCACCTCTCTGATGTGATAATAATAAACCTAAACCTAATAATCAATATCATGGCTAATCTTTTAGTGTCATTTTCTATACAAACTCAATATTCCTCCATTCCCTTGATATCTACAAATCTTGACATCTTTTTGATGAATTGATACAACATTGAGCGTGCACAACCCTTTGAGCAGAGGATTCCAAGATTCACCAACCTCTGGGTGAACTCACATCAGGCCTGAATGGCCAATCCTTTATTATGCAACCAACTCTCTTGGTTATAGATACCCCAGCCAGGGAGAACATCAACTCTCCATCTACCCTCTCAAACTCCATGGGAATTTTGTAGGCTTCAAAGAAATCACCTAAGTCTTCCTTTTTCATTTAAATCACAGATCAATCTTTCCCTTAGCCACCCCCCAGGAATGAATCTGGGATAGTTCTGTTGCTCTCCCTGTATTACCAGTATATTATTACAAGTGCTATCTCATCAGGGGGGTTGATTCACATTTGATTCTCATGCGCTTTACTGGGGAGCAGTCTCATCAAGCAAGCAAGATTTTAATGCGTGTCTCTCTGATTCTTTTAGCAAAAACAGAATTGGTTTGGTTTTGCTCATCAGTTTATAAGCTGCACATGCTTACAACGTCATTGCTCTCCAGAGTGCAGAGAATTGGACAGTGCAAAATGTAGAAACAAGGAACTGCAGATGCTGATTTACAAAAAAGGACACAAAGTGCTGGAGTAACTCAGCAGGCCAAGCAGCTTCTTTGGAGAACATGGATGGATGACGTTTCGGGTCAGGACCCTTCCAGTCTGAGGATGGGCCCCACCCAAAATGTCACCTACCCATGTTGTCCAAAAATGCTGCCTGACCCACTGAGTTACTCCAGCAGTTTGGGTCCTTAATTGGATAATTCCCTTGTCGATCAAGTTCATTGATTGTATTGCTGTAAGTGACTGCCGTTGGTTTTATTCACATCATCTGTGGATAACTATCTTCCCCACACTGCCTTCTTATATAGAAATTATCCTGTTTTTATGGAGAAAAGTTGGTGCTGCTTCAGTTGATATTCTTTAGATGAAGTAACTTTTTGCTGCATTATGCATTGTTTGCTGATTGTCCAGTTGCATGCACTACTGCAGCTATAATTCATTACTGATGCACTGTAAACATATATATTCAGTCATTTGAAATGTCGTGCTTGACTTTATTCTCTTGTGGATAGTGCTAAGCTGGCTTTAGAATAGTAACCACACATTACACTCCATCGCAAGGTTTAATTTTAGAGAAGGAGCATAAGGCTTAGCCACAAACATATAGTAAGTGGGTGAATTTCTAATGAATAATGTGCTTTGTTAATTCATTTATTTTAATCAAGAAGAAGGTGTCCTGGTACTCTTATATATCCCTAAAAAGCTTGGGTCTGCTTGTTTAAAGATAAAATCTTCTAAAATTCTGCCACACCGCTCCACTTGCCTGTCACTCTTGAGCTTGCTGACCTGTTGAATACTGGCTAGGCCACAGTTTGTGCACCAATCTCTTCTTGCTTTCAAACCTCTCCATGGTCTTTGCTCCCTCTCTCTCCCCACACCTCCAAATCTCGGTTATTTTCTCAGCCCCTCAAACCCATCGAGATCTATCCTCTAATTCTGACCCTATCTTCTAACTATCCCATCGTTTGTGGTTCTGCCTGTGCAATGACCTCCCTGAACACTCTCCTCTACACAATCAACTCTACAGACAGCTCCACTTTGATCTCTTGGCCACATGTTAGTCAGTCTGTGCACTGTCCTATTTTTTTAACTTTTGGGACTGGTTTACCTTTTTATAATGTATTCTTCTTAAGTTAGCTCCTCTTCTAATACACGCCATTAAACCTACCTTGTTGAGTAATGTCTTAGTCATTCCCCCTTTTTATGTGGGTTGGTGCCAATTTTTGACGGGTAGTGTTCCTTGCGATGAGTTGTTACATTAAAAGTGCTATAGAAATGAAAGTTAATGTTGCTGCCATTATGCGTCTGAGATTACTTGCCATCTTTTGTGTGCCTGTTCTTTAGGTTAAGCAGCTTAGCGCCTATCATATATCACGGCTAGTGCAACTGTTTCTTACTATGACACCCAATATCATCATCATGCTTTCCTGGAGCAGTTCCAAGGAATGCCTTTATGATTCATCACTCACTCACTCACTAACTGTGGGAACGCAAGGAATTGTTAAGGCATTACTTTAGAGGATGCCATTTCATCAATGAGTCGCACCTGCATGGAACAGGTGGGGGAAGCGATGATGATGATTGCATCTACATTTGAGAGTTTAAGGGCCTATCCCATGAGCATGCGACTACATGCGGCAAGCGCGACCTAACATGGTCGCTTGAGCCGTACGGCCTCGCGGGGCCTGTCCCACTTCGATCGCCGGAGCCGCATTGGAGTTGTGCGGAGCTGGTCCGGACATCGCGCGGGGCTCCGAAAAACTGACGGTGCTCAAAAATTCCGCGCGGCAACGGCCTGCCGGCCTGCAGCTGCCTCGACGCCGTACGCACCGCCTCGACGGGCATACGCAGCGTCTCGACGCCGTACGTCACGCGCGAACTTCCCGCGGACTTCGCTCGAACTTCACGTCACTCACTCGACCTCTGCACAGCCCCCGCTTCCGGTTTGGTCGCGCTCGCCGCATGCAGTCGCATGCTGGTGGGACCGGCCCTGTACGGGGATCACTCGACCTCCGCGCGGCCCCTGCTTCCAGTTTGGTCGCGCTTGCCGCATGCAGGTCGCATGCTCGTGGGACAGGCCCTTTAGGTTTATTTACATTTAGAGAAACAGCATAGAAACAGGCCCTTCGGCCCCCCGAGTCTGCACCGACCAGCGATCCACGTATATGAACTCTACCCTACGCACACTAGGGACGATTAGCCTACTGTACATCTTTGGAGTGTGGGAGGAAACTGAAGATCTCGAAGAAAACTTCGACCCTCGCAGTCACGGGTACAAACTCCATACAGACAGCACCTGTAGACAGGATTGAACCCGGGTCTACTGGCGCTGTAAGGCATCAACTCCACCGCTGCGTCACCGTGCCGCCCTTATAGTTGGAATAGAAATAGGAAACAGCAGCCATTTCTGTATTTTGACATGATTTACACAGGGATGGCAGGGTGGATACCGATTGGAAAGACACGAGGAAGCTCTGCTTGATCTGCTATCTTTTAAGTGATTTGGGACAAGGAAATGTCAGAAAGTCTCAGGCTTAATGTACCTCCAGCAAATTCTCTTTTAGACCAGAACCTGTTTTGCCAGAATGAGCCAAGAGTTCTGCAAGTTTGTAAGCAAATATTCGCATGGATGTAGAATTATCTCATAGCAATGAAGTTAAATATTAAAGTGAAGTTAAAGGCCCGAGCAGGAAATTATTGAGGAGATTCAGTTATTGTGAAAGGTTGAAAATCCTCATGAATGCCCTTTTGAGAAATGGGCGCAGAGATTTTACAGGGAAGCCCATGTTCAAGATGAACTGATTTTATGCTTAACTGAACATCATTATGAAATGATTTTTCTTGTTTAACCCACATGCAAAGAGATGATACGTACTATTCTCATTATCGGCATGCTAGAGTCAGTGTTAAGGAAATACGAGCATCATCTTAATGAAAATATTTATTGAATCACTTTGACGATGATTGCTTATACATTTGAGAGCTGCAATAGGAATAAGAAACACCAGTCGTTTCTGTATGTTTAGCGCATTTTTATTACATTTGCTCCTTTGCAGCCACTGCTGAATCAGAAGGTTACAGGCTCAAGGATGGGAGCATGTGATGCACATTTTCATTATTGAAGGAGTGCAGCACTCATGGCATTACTATCACCTGAGTTAAAAGTTCAGACCACCTCTCCTTGTGGGTGGGTCATTTGAAGATGAGCAATGTCAGTGTCCAACATCTGCAGCCCGTCCTGATGGTGGCGTGCTATCACAACGAGCCGAATCGTGCCGGCTGGTTCCAGAGGGAACCACCAGTTGGCAGCCGCACGTGTTTCAGTAAGTCCCGTACTTCCACACGGACATGGACTCTCCTCTCTGATGCTCTGCTCAGCACTGACCCCAGAGGTAGAGCTGAGGAGAGAGCTCGTTCACCTCTCAGGGTTGTGAATCTGTGGAATTCATTGCTGCAGAAGGCTGTGGAGATAATCAATGGGTATTTTTAGGCCAGAGATAGATAGATTCTTGAATAGTACAGGGGTGTCAGGGGTTATGGGGAGAGGGCAGGAGAATGGGGTTAAGAAGGAGAGGTAAATCAGCCATGATAGACTTGATGGGCCGAATGTCCTAATTCTGCTCCTTTCACTTATGAATTTATGTTCTTGTGAACCCTCACCCAACTCTTAACTGTGGTCGGCACCAAGAGCCCTTACTTTTTAATGGAATCATCGAACCTGTTGGAAAATGTATCAATATTTTTAGTTATTTGTTGGTGGTTTTCAATTAAATATGTTTTATTGTTATTTGAAAATGAGATCAATTTTAATAGCTTTTAAATGTCTCTGACCACCAGGCACACTGAGAATATTGTTAAAGTCCTTTGACAATCAGCTAGCTTGAATTTAGCTTGAGTGAGGTTGGCTGATTAGTTAAAATCATTCCCTCGTGTTATTTTTTTAAGCTTGACAATTCTCTTTTCCTTTTCTCTGCATTTGCTTATCAAATCCAGTGAAAGGTCCCAAGGAGTGATTCCAGGTAGTATTTGACAATAAGGCACCTTATTGAGTTCTGAGGGCATATCACAAAAGGGTTTGATTTGAAGAAATGGTAACCAAGGAGCTCCACAGCGAAGGGGTAGCAAAGTGTTTTTTGATGTTTGTCATTATGCATTTAGCTTGTGCAATTCATTTACTAAAACAGGAAATGACAGAGCTTGGGGTCATTCTTGTAAACATCCCCTGGATCCTTTCCAGAGCCAGCATATCCTAGGGCATTGTGAGCTACAGCTTGTGATGTGGTAACATCACAGAGTGATGTGGAGAACTCACACACTTTTCTGATAGATGATAGAACATATAACAGGATACCACAAGAACAGGCCCGTCGGCCCACAGAGTCTGTACTGATCATAATGCCAACACATCTGCCTGCACTTAGTCCATATCCCTCCATACCCAGCATATCCATCTGCCTATCCAAGAGTTTCTTAAATCGTATCTGCCTCTGGCAGTGGGTTCCAGCCACTAATCACTCTTTAGGTGAAAAAACTATTCCGCACATCTCCTAGAACAGCGCACTTTTTTTCATCCACACATTAGGAGTTCTGCATAGGGGCATCAAAGGGTGTTGTGTGTGGAGATTAGTCATAACCAAGGATAGCTAAAATAACTTTCCATTCATCTTCTCATAGCTGAAGCTTGTTTTGAGTTGCAGAAGAGTTGGGTGGCAGGCGGCACAATCTTCAGTAAAGAACAGCGTGCTCAAAAGAACGATGACACAGAATTAGACTATTCAGCCTATCCACATTACGATGCAAAAGTCTCCTAAATGCCACTATCATATCTAATGCCACTATTATATATAACAATTGAGAATTCCTGTTAATAAAGGCTGTTTGAGAGCTGTGACTAGACTGGAATATTACTTCTAAACATTTAAATTTCATAGTGTCCATGGAATCTACGACAAATCGTGATTTATTCTCGAGATATGGTCGTTGCCAGTAAAACTGACATTAATTGCCATTTCTTATTTGCCATGGGCTGGAGATGCAGAGTTTTCAATCTAAGCTACCAGAAACAGTAAAGACTCAATACTAGGGTAGAAGTTCATCCACTGATGATTAGGAAGTAGGAGGAGGAATACTTTATTGTTACATGTGACTAGGCACAGTGAGATTCTTTGCTTGCATAAACAATGTATGTAAATAGCAGTCACCTATGGCGCTGACAAAGTTACAAAACACACCAGCCCCTCCTTTTGTCCCCCCCTCCCACTCCCCCCACCCCCCAACCACAGCAGTGTTCCTACGCCGGGTCCCCATTGTCCTTTGTCACCCCTCATTGTTCATTGTTCTTCCCCTCTCCCCTCACGGCGGTCCTTCCACTCCGGGCCCTCCATTGTTCTTCCCCTCCCCCCTCACGGTGATTCTCCATGCTCTCATCGACCCGCAAGGCATCACCACCGCCGTGAGGTTTCACCACCGCCGAGGCCCCATCATCGAGAGGCTTCACGGCTGCCGCTGCCTCACCTGTTGACGCTCATAATGCCTTTTTTTCACCTAGAGGGTGATTAGTGGCTGGAACCCACTGCCAGAGGCAGATACGATTTAAGAAACTCTTGGATAGGCAGATGGATATGCTGGGTATGGAGGGATATGGACTAAGTGCAGGCAGATGTGTTGGCATTATGATCAGTACAACGGGTGAGGCCCCACTTCATGCCTCCGTGGTGCCAACCTGAGTTCCAGCAGCGGGCTCAGCCGACCGCTTTGTTCGACCGAGGTTTCTACACATGAGGCCCCGGCCGGGCTCCGACCCGGGATTCTTCGTGGCGATCCAGAAAGCATCAAGGCCGTGGTGCCTTGATAAAGGCCTCCGGCTGCATTCCCAGTCCACAGCCGCGGCCCATCGGGAAGCCTATGTTGATCAATAGAGCCAGGATTTTGCCATAAATGCCATGTGCCTTTTCATGCCTTTTTCTCACGATCTCACCAGGATAATGCCTTTTTCATAACCGAGAGCCAACATCAGCCTTTTTTTGCCGTTTTGCTAAAAGGTTGTGTTATTTTCTCTAGTTGTACCGTAATTACAATGATGTTTTCTATGTTAACACGTTAATCTTAATGTTACAATGTTTCTTGTAACTTACAAGAAAACTTCCACCACCGGGGTGAAACAGGGGCGCCACCATCGGTCATTCATTTGTTCGTGCCGCTGCCCGCTGGTTCAGTCTTCTCCAAGATCTATTTAAGAAAGAACTGTAGATGCTGGAAAAATCAAAGGTAGACAAAAAATGCTGGAGAAACTCAGCGGGTGAGGCAGCATCTATGGAGAGAAGGAATAGGCAATGTTTCGGGTCGAGACCCTTCTTCAGACTGATGTTGGGGGGCCAGGAAAAAGAAAGGAAGAGGCGGAGACAGTAGGACTAGAAGGCGAGCTGGGGAGGGGGAGGAGGGAGAAGACAAGGGCTGTCTAAAATTAGAGAAGTCAATGTTGATACCACTGGGGTGTAGACTACCCAAGCGAAATACCCAAGCTCACTACATTTACTGCTGGATCCAGTCGCAAATTAGAGTTTGAGTGATCTATGCAAGGCATTCATTGATGCTGCAATTCCACTATGGAAATTTGAAAACAAACCTCTCAGAGGTATTTTAGAGAAATACACAGAGGAACATAGACCAAGCGAGTCATCATGACGGAAAAAATATGTTGACAGCAACAATATTGTTGTGCTGTTAATTAGAGATGAAGATTAGAGATGAAGTTGCATGCAACAAAATATGCACCTTAATAGACGAGACAATCGATGCTGTGGGGAGATATGTTGCCAATGTGGTCATCGGTAAACTGGAGGCAGGTCAACCATCAAAGGAGTATTTGTTGACATCGGAAGTATTAGAGAAGTCAAACAGCTCAACTATTGCTCAGTTGTTTACATCTTCACTTGCTGTACTTCGGCCAGAAGGTATAAAACATGAGAATGTTCTTCTGTTTGTGACTTGTTTCCAATGTCAAGAAAATCTTCCTCAAAGCATCATCACGTGTGCAGTTGTTCAAGGAAATGGCACCCAAGATTCCGCTACCTCCTCAGCCCGTTTTGACTAGGTGGGTTACATGGTTCCCTGCTGTACTCCACTATGCTGCAAATTTTGAAAAGATAAAATAAATAGTCAACTGTTTTGAAGTAGAATAATCTGCTGCAGTCAGGATTGTCAGTGAAATCACGCAGAAAAAATTCTCCACCATGATCTTGTGTTTATTGCTTCAAATTTTGTAAACTTCCCACAAGCTATCACTTCCCCTGAGAAACATGGCGAAACATTAGTGAATAACTTACAGGTTTTCAACAAAGTAACTGACAATATTAGTAAAATTCCTGGTGATGTTGGTAAAGACATACAAGGAAAATGTGAAAGAGTGATTTTAGTTAACAAAGATCTTGAAGAAATTGAAAACATAGCTAAAGTTCTCGAATGCGCAAGATATGGACATGAATATAGAGGCTGTAGCTTGTTTCGAATATGCACCAGCGACCTCAGCTAAGGTTGAAAGAGGTTTTTCACAACTGAAGCATATTCTGTCTGACAGACGGCATTGTTTAACACCAGATAATTTGAAAAAAATGTTAGTAATTATGTGCAACCAGGCAACTTTGGTCATTTAATGTAGTATACCTTTATATTATCATTTTAAACATATTTTGGTGATGGAAATAAATGCCTTTTTATGCCTTATTTGTCAATAAATGCCTTGAATTTTCTTGACTTTTTTGCAATTTTATTATGCCTTTTTGCCGACCTATTTCAGAGTTTTTTAGTGCCTAAACATCCTGGCTCTATTGATAAACATAGGATGCAATCATATACAGTTTAGCTGTTTTGAAGTTAAGAGGACAGATTTTCAGAAGCACTGTTCAACACACACAACCTGCTATATTTCAAATTTAGTACACACAAAAGGCTATGTACCTTTACTGAAACAACCACTTTATTGTGATTGGAGTTGCAAATGGACCCGTGAGCGATGGTACAGATTTTCTCCCTCCAGGGCTTCAGGAAACGAAGTGGGTTTTTACAACAATAATTTCGGATTGGTTATTTAAGCTCCGCTTCAGGTAGCCAAGACAAGTTTTGAACTCACATTAACCTGAATTGCAGGATGGCTAAACCAGCTATATATCCACAATGCTACCACAACCTTGAATAAACTGGATAACATTTATTTTGTGTTGGACTGAACATTAACAAACCAAACCATGTAGTCACAAGTCACAATGTGATTAGTGATCAACATTAATCATGGTAAACACATCACACTTTAATACGACCCTTTATCCATTATCCAACAGTGATGTAACACGTACTTCTTCATTTTGCTAGAATCACCTTTGGTTTTTATAACCTTGGGCATGGGTCTGTTACAGTCATTGGACAAATGCTTGTAGTGCTAGATATACTATGTTTTATGGAACCATACACTTATACCTTGTTGTGATAATATGGAAGGTGATGACTCTGAATGGTGGCCGATTAGGAAAAGGGGCGATGCAACGAGACCTGGGTGTCATGGTACACCAGTCATTGAAAGTAGGCATGCAGGTGCAGCAGGCAGTGAAGAAAGTGAATGGTCTGTTAGCATTCATAGCAAAAAGATTTGAGTATAGGAGCAGGGAGGTTCTACTGCAGTTGTACAGGGTCTTGGTGAGACCACACCTGGAGTATTCCGAACAGTTTTGGTCTCCTAATCCGAGGAAAGACATTCTCGCCATAGAGGGAGTACAGAGAAGGTTCACCAGACTGATTCCTGGGATGTCAGGACTTTCATATGAAGAAAGACTGAATAGACTCGACTTGTACTCGCTAGAATTTAGAAAATTGAGGGGGGATCTTATAGAAACGTACAAAATTCTTAAGGGATTGGACAGGCTAGATGCAGGATGATTGTTCCTGATGTTAGGGAAGTCCAGAACAAGGGGTCACAGTTTAAGGATAAAGGGGAAATCTTTTAGGATTGAGAGGAGAAAAACATTTTTTTACACAGAGAGTGGTGAATCTCTGGAATTCTCTGCGACAGAATGTAGTTGAGGCCAGCTCATTGGCTATATTTAAGAGGGAGTTAGATGTGGCCCTTGTGGCTAAAGGGATCAGAGGGTATGGAGAGAAAGCAGGTACAGGATACTGAGTTGGATGATCAGCCATGATCATATTGAACGGTGCAGGCTCAAAGGGCCGAATGGCCTACTCCTGCACCTATTTTCTATGTTTCTATGATTCCTCCCATTGAGTGAGAATTTTCAGCTGCTGGTCTTATAATTTGCCAGCAGGTTTAACCACATAACTTCTTCTTCTGTTATAAAACAATAACATGAGAGGTGGTTACAGAGATTGTAAATTAAAAGTAATTGGCAAAAAGAATTGAAGAAAATTTATTTAACTGAGGGTGGTTATGACCCGGAATGAATTACCTGAAAGAAAGGACAATGGATCCGTTTCCAAAAGGTATTTTGGGTGCATGCTTGAAGATGACTAATTTGTATTGAGATGGATAAGAATCCTGGGTGTGGACTCAATTAGAAGTTTTTTCTAAGAGTTGCCTCAGCCTTTCATGAATTCCATGCACTGCAGCCACAAATGGCACGGTAAATCCTTTATTTAATTCTTAACGTTGCAGGGATAACCCTCTACAACCTGCAAGAAGGCTGATCATATGGAGAATGAATTAGGGAGAGGGCTTCCACATGCACCAAGTAACTGTGACCGTAACTGTAAGATCTTGCATCACGTTTGAATTATTTACATGGCAGCATGGTGGTGCAGCGGTAGAGTTGCTGCCTTAGAGCTCTTTCAGCGTAAGAGACCTGGGTTCGATCCTGACTATGGGATGCTGTCTGTACGGAGTTTTACGTTCTCCCCATGACCGCGTGGGTTTTCTCCGAGATCTTTGGTTTCCTCCCACACTCCAAAGACGTACAGGTTTGTAGGTCAATCGGTTTGTAGGTCAATTTTTATAAATATAACTTGTCCGCAGTGTGCGTAGGATAGTGTTCGTGCAGAGATCGTGGACTTTCTGTGCCATATCTCTAAACGAAACTAAACTAAACATGATGTGAAAATATTTAAAGCATTGGCAACACTCACCAACCAATAGCACCAGGGGCATCACATATTTCCTTCAACCACAAGTCAGGAGGCAACAGTTGTTCCTGATAATTAATTTGTGCAGCAGCATCTGAGTTTACAAATATCTTCAGGCTTTTAAAATCCCACACCCCTGCAGCTGAGGCACCACAGGAAAAAATCAGTGTTTCTTCACATCCGTTTTACATTCTCCTCCATTTTATTTTGGATACTCCTTCGTGGAATAGAATCTTGCCAAATAAGCCATTCAGTTCCTTATGGTTGTGATAGCTCTTTGAAAAAAAAAAATCCAATTAGCCCAACCCATCACCTCCACTTTCTCTGCCCCCCTATTTCTTTTCTTTTTCTCATATTTATCCTAAATTTTTTGTAAGTGCTATTGAATCCGGTTCAAGTACACATTCCGGATCGAACAACTCACAATTTAGAAAGACTCCTGACTGCCATGCCCGACTCTCCTTCCATGTACCTTCAATCTGCCTTCTCTAGTTATCTACACCTATAGAAGCAGTGAGGAAGAAGCTAGTTTTCTGTTGTGTGTGCTCATTATGTAATCTAGTTATGTACTTATGTTGAATCCACCGACATCAACACCAATGATAAATGCTGTAAGGGAAGGAAGTGGTTTTCAAGCACGTTTGGTGAACCGCACCCTCGTTCAGTGAAAGGAGGACGTTGAATGCAGAGGCGACCAAACAACATGTGACATTTTGGATGAAGTAAAACTTGAAGGTTTTTGCAGGCGCTCTCAATAAATGGGTTGATGATTGTCTCAGCACATCTTCAGTATAACTGGAGACTTTTTGATGCTGGGGAAAGTTTTAGGGCACCAAGAAGTTAATCACTCACTGTGATGCCCACAGAATAAATAATTAATGATCCATTCTGGTTTTGGTACCAGTTTTATTTTAATTAATTTTGAAAAAATATCAAATATTCCATGCCAGAATTTTTGGATTTTTGTACAAAAAACAAAAGAATGCGCTATGGTAGCTTCTTGACACAGACATTTATCACAGATTGGTGAAACATTAGGAAAGATTTTATTTAATTTAGTTTTTGAATAATATAGTCTATGTAATGTTTTGAATTGGATAAGCGTATGTCGTACATTGATCGAGCATTTATGCACCTGTAGTAATCATTTTTGGGATATCGGAAGGTATCCCTGAATTAAACGTGTATCAGAAGAATTTACTCAATTACGGGCTAATAATGGGAAAAAAGCTCATACTTAAATTCTGGAAAAATGCGCCCACACCAACAATAAAAATGTGGACATCAAATATGTTTGAAACATTACATCTGGAAGAGATGAGATTCCTCTTAGCAGGTAAAGCAAACCAATTCCAAAAGACGTGGTCTACGTTTATGGACCTATTACAAGCATGAGGTGCAATAGTAATTTTAAAAATAAATAAATGAATAAATGGTATCAGGACCTGGCAATGGGAGGTAAAACAACAAAAACAGACGTGGTTGGTAGTCTTTCTGCGGAGTTTAATGTTATAATAGAGCGATTGTCCTTACTTTCTTTTTCTTTCTTTTCTAGGGTCTACTTTCTTACTTTACTTCCTTCTCTAACTTCTTTTCTAAGGGGCTTTCTTTTCCCAACACTCTCTTGCACTTCACGACTCTTGCGCACCTTCTTTACTTTCCTTACTTCTATCTTTTGCTTAAAGCTTAAAAAAAAAATGAAGCGGTACAAAAAATGTATTAAGATATATGTGTTGTGTGTTATTGTAATTTACCGTACTTCTAATAAAAATAATTAAAAAAAAAGAATAAATAATTAATCTTTGACCACAATTGCCTTCGCAGTGTGTTATATACATAAAGCAATGTTGAGTATCAAACACCCCTTTGAGCGCTGTATTCCACTTTAGATAACAGATGTGAATTTCAGGAGAGAAGTGTATTTAGTGAAAGTAACAGAGACCTCATTTTTACCCCAGTACACTTTCATTGTAGTCCAGGGTATCCTCATACGTCATTGGAGCAGAAACAGGCCCATCGAGTTTACTCCGCATTCAGTCATGGCTGATCTATCTTTCTCTCTCAAACCCATTCTCCTTCCTTCTCCCCACAACCCCTGACACCTTTACTAATCAAGAATCTGCCAATCTCTGACTTAAAAAATACCCACTGACTTGGCCTCCACAGTCGTCTGTGGCAATGAATTCCATAGATTCACCACCCAGATCCACAGATCTTTAGGAAGATCTGTGGCCCTTGTGGCTAAAGGGATCAGGGGGTATGGAGAGAAGGCAGGTACAGGATACTGAGTTGGATGATCAGCCATGATCATATTGAATGGCGGTGCAGGCTCGAAGGGCCGAATGGCCTACTCCTGCACCTATTTTCTATGTTTCTCAGACATGAGAGATTTTTGGAGGATTTATGATCCCCTATTTATTTTGTTCATTACTTTTAAATGAGGTTGAAGATACCTTAAGGAGTTATTTAAGTGCATAAAGTCCATTAAGTCTGAAGAAGGGTCTCGATCCAAAAGGTAATCTATTCCTTCGCTCTATAGATGCTGCCTCACCCGCTGAGTTTCTCCAGCATTTTTGTCTACCTTCGATTTTTCCAGCATCTACAGTACTTTCTTAAACTTTAAGGCCATTTGTTTTGCTAACCACTTATTTAAGTCCATTTGTTTTGCTGACCCATCTGCCCAACTGCAACATTAAAAGTGGTGGTGGACCTGGTGATGGTTTTGCCACTAAAGGTTAAGGATGTGCTTTGGCTGTATGTTATAGGAGAGGATGATTACTTGGCACTTATCTGCATCTGCACGTATTAACCTCTGCCTGGATGTTGCCAAGGCACTGCTGTAGGTTGGCATGGATTGAAATATTAAATGATAATGAAGAGAAACAGAATACACTTCATATCTTTTTCAAGGAGTCCAATCTTTCCAAAAGATAAGGGCCTGTCCCACGAGCATGCGACTGTATGCGGCAAGCGCGACCAAACCGGAAGTGGGGGCCACGCGGAGGTTGAGTGATCCCCGTACAGGGCCTGTCCCACGGGCATGCGACTGCATGCGGCGAGCGTGCGTGACCAAACCAGAAGCGGGGGCCGCGCGGAGGTCGAGTGAGTGACGTGAAGTTCGAATGAAGTCCGCGTGAAGTTCGCGCATGATGTACGGCGTCAAGACGCTGCGTCCGGCGTCGAGCCGCTGCATATGCCCGTTAAGGCGGTGCATATGGCCTCAATGCGGCTGTGGGCCGGTAGGCCATTGCCGCGCAAAATTTTTGAACTGTCAGTTTTTCGGAGCCCCGCGCGATGTCGGGACCAGCCCCGCGCAACTTCATACGGCTCCGCCGATCGAAGTGGGACCGGCCCCGCAAGGCCGTACGGCTCAAGCCACCATGTTAAGTCGTGCTTGCCGCATGCAGTCGCATGCTCGTGGGACAGGCCCTTTAGTATTTGGCAGGGCTCTGATTGTGGCTTGTAAATGCAGGGTTTGATAAAAGTGTTGCCATAAGCAAGCAAGCAAGCAAGCAAGTAAGTAAGCAAGTAAGTAAGTAAGCAAGCAAGCAAGCAAGCAAGCAAGTAAGCAAGTAAGTAAGTAAGTAAGTAAGTAAGTAAGTAAGTAAGTAAGTAAGTAAGTAAGTAAGTAAGTAAGTAAGTAAGTAAGTAAGTAAGTAAGTAAGTAAGTAAGTAAGTAAGTAAGTAAGTAAGTAAGTAAGTAAGTAAGTAAGTAAGTAAGTAAGTAAGTAAGTAAGTAAGTAAGTAAGTAAGTAAGTAAGTTTATTGGCCAAGTATTCACATACAAGGAATTTGCCTTGGTGCTCCGCCCACAAGTAACAACATGACATACAGTGACAGTTACGAATGACTCAGAAAACACTAAACATTAATAATAATAAACATTAATGATAAAAAACCATTGATCAAGCATGTGAACCAACAAAATACCAGATCAAAGGGAGGCTACAGATTTTTGGCTGTTGAGTAGAGCAACTACTCGTGGATAAAAACTGTTTTTATGTCTGGCTGTGGTAGCTTTGACAGTCCGGAGTCGCCTTCCACAGGGAAGTGATTCAAAGAGTTTGTGGTCAGTGTGAGAGGGGACAGAGATGATCTTGCCCGCTCGCTTCCTGGCCCTCCTGTATCTTCATGTGGGTTTTTCCTTCCCCAAAAAGAAATGGCACACGCTGAAAGTTGCTTTACCCCTGAAAGAGTTAAAGATATCAAAATAAAGACTGTTGTGCGCCATCATATGCATAGTGTTGAAGTGTAGTAATGATGGAAGAGTCAAAGTGTAACCTAACAAAACATATACACAAGCACAAAGCCATGTCACAAATTCAAGCTGAAGAAAAGGCAGCCTGAGGAGAAAATGAACAGGACTCCTGTTCTACAACTAACTACAGGCAGTTTTTCTAGGCAAGAATCGAGAGGAGGGAAAGAAATGCAGCGGGTTTCGACAAGAACTGGTTTGAAAACAATTTGCAACGTTTAGCAGCCTGTCTGGGAAATGCTGCTGGCTGATTCACCTCGGAGAAACTTCTAAACATCCTGTTGCGTTTTTCAAGCAACCAGATCCTCTTATCAAAGTCACGCTGGTGGAGAATGGGGCAAAGGGAAGGCGGCCATTGATTGTGTTGTCAATTGCACTTGAGGGACCGAGGTTAGATTGGGCATGTGTACATTGCAGGGACTGGGAAGCACCTAGAGCCTGTTTTATGAGCAGTTGGCTAAAAGCTGATACATTTCCCCTGTGATCCCTGCCACATTGGGTGCTCAAGCATTTCTTTACAGGCAGGTTTGGGCATGCAGGCAGCTTGTGTTTATGACTTTAGCAACTTACAAAAGAGCTGTAATTTCTTTCCTGGGTGTGTAAAACCAGTTACACTGGTACATCGTGTCATGAGAGAGTCTGGTTACAGCACTCTCAGCAAATTAATGACATATCCATATTTCTGTGCTCTTGGCACCGAATATATGAAAGAGCAGAGAGAGAGGGAGGGAGAGAACAAACAAAAAGTACCTGGCAAAATGCTCAGAATTTGTTTTTCTCAATATGGTAGTACCATGTCCTTTCATGACCTAAAAGGCCAACTGTCAAAAGGGTGCAACAAAATAATTCATCAACATCCATGTTGTCAGGAACATTCTTAAGATGAAGTGGAGGCAAGAAAACCCCTCTAAAGTGAACATAAATATCTTGGGAAGTTAAAAACGATATTGTTATACATGATTAGAAATAATCACCAAAAGTTTAAAAAAAAAAGACTTTTAGCTTTCCTCTTTCTCTTCCTGAATGCATGGTCTCCATAAGTTGTCACCTCAGTGTATTCAATGGTTCTTGATGCACTACACTCCTACATAGAGAATGTCAGTGGCGGCCTTGGGCAATTTTGACAAACAGAGTATATATTGATACATGATAAAGTATGCTAGAAATCACTCTACTGCTAAAGGCTACTATAGTTTTAATATCATCATTTGAATTAACAAGCATTCGGTGGTGAACTGATGAGCTTTCATTATTCAGGACATCATCCTTTCACAGGGAACAGAGCAACCATTAACGCTCGGGTAACTTAATGAAAATATTGAAAGAAATATTTTTTTTTTGCTTGCTGTAAAACTTCTTTTTTTTTTTAAATTGGCAGGTTGAACAACGAGTGAAACAATAATAAATAACACTTGGGCAGATGGATGGGACTGAGGGAGAGAGAGAGAGCAAGGCTGGAATCTGGAGGCTTCACAGGCAGGTGTAAGCACACACCTGCACTGTAACCCTGCCAGGATGCCTGATTGCTCTAATCAGTGACTCACAAAAGACCTCCTCTGCATTGCGTCTTATTAGCAATCCAAGCCGGGACAGTCCCTCAGATGTCAGGGTGATGGCCCCACCTTGCTGAGGGAGGGAGTCTGCAACGCCTGGAAAGCAGATTCCTCTCGAGCTTCCTCATCTTCAGCCCGCAGCTGCGTTCAGGGGGAAAGGCAATGATGGCGGAATATACCAACTGGGCCAACGCAGCCTGCAATTTTCCTTTTGGCTCCCTCCTCGTGCAGTCAGTTCAGCAGTAGCTGGCCAAAATGGTGAAATGTGCAGCCCAGCTGCTTGACTTCACTTCTGTGATGACTGCAACACATCTCCGTCAATTCCCCCACACGCCCATGATGCTTATGCTCCTGACTCTGAACTCTAATCTTACAAAGAGGGGGAGAGGACACAGGACTTGCATTCCTATGGAGTCTTTCATGTTGTTTCAAAGTACTTCACTTCCAATGGAGTACTTTTGAAGTGGAATCACTGATTCAAGGTACGAAATGTGGTAGGCTCATGCCATCTGGAAATGGCAGACTTGCATGACCAACATTGTGGGGTTGCCTGAGGCACGAGAGTCTGGAGATGCTGGAAACTTGAACAGAAAACAAAGTGTTGGAAGAACTCAATGGTCAGGCAGCATCTGTGGAGTGAATAGATACATTATGTTTTGGATCAAGATCCTTCTTCAGACTGATAGAGGAGCGAAAGCTGGATAAATAGGTAAGGGCGAGGCAAGGTTTGGCAAGGGATAAAATGTGTAGGAAAGAACTGCAGGTGCTGGTTTAAATCAAAGGTAGACACTAAATGCTGGAATAACTCAGCAGGTCTGCAGAAGGGTCTCGACCCGAAACTCACCCATTCCTTCTCTCCAGAGATGCTGCCTGTCCTGCTGAGTTTCTCCAGCACTTTCTGGCAAGGGATAAGTGGATACAGGTGATGGGAGATTGGCAGATAGGTGCAGATAGTGACAATGAGTGAAATGTAAAGGTGGAGCGAAGGATATGCGTGGAAGGAGATAGGGGGCATCTTCTGCCAACACTATCCTACACACTAGGGACAATTTACAATTTTACTGAAGCCAATTAACCTACAAACCTGTACATCTTTGGAGTGTGAGAGGAAATCGGAGCACCCAGAAAAACCCACGCAGTCACAGGGAGAACTCATAAACTCCGTATGGACAGTACCCGTAGTCAGGATCGAACCCGGGTTTCTGGTGCTGTAAGGCAGCAACTATAACGCCGCACCACCATGCTTCCCCGATGGTATAAACGTGTACACACCTTGAAATTGGGGAATTCACTGTTCACCCCATTGGGTTGTCGGCTAGCCAAGCAGAATATGAGGTGTTGTAAGCAATGTAAGCTGTTTGCAAATATGAGGATATAAATTGGTAAGGAATTTGCGGTGAATTCGCCTGATCTTTATCAGAAGAGTGCCTGGGAGTCTTTTTACATCGACCGGAAAGATCAGTTGAAGTCTAAATATAAAGTCTCATCCAAGCCACTACCACTGTACTGCATTGGAGAGTCTGTCCAGGTTGTTGCCAACTCTGTAAAGTAGGGCTTGAACCCATAACTTTCAGGCACAGAGCAAGTGGGCAAGCTCTTGATCCACAGATGGCTATTGCCATGACAATAACATTTGAAACAGCGAATAAACAAGAAAAAAAGCTATATATTTAAAATTATCCCTGTGAAAGGAATTTGTATTTAAACAATGAACTACAGGAGAACGATAATACCAAATTTCTGTCTTGGAAAAACAAAATACAAACTGCAGATGGTGAAACTCTGAAATAAAAATAGAAAATGTTGGAAATACTCAGTAAAGTCAGCATCCATCGAAAGAGAACCAGAGGTATTCTTTCAGGTTGTTTTATTTTTATTTTTATTGTATTGTATTTTAATGACCACACAGCCAGGCTGGTGGAATTTGTGGAATCAGTACAGCTCGGTTTTTGTTCTGCTGAATGGTCATGGAATGTTAACCACATTTCTTGCCTCATAGATTTTGCCTGACCCGTTGAGTGTTTTCTGCTTTTATTTTGTTCCCAAAATTGCCTAAAATTCACACAGAATTTTCAGCTCGCAGTCTGCCATATCACGGACATCATTTGAAGGATGGAGAACACGGCAAGATTGTAAATTAAGCTGCCCCAAACCTTGAGCTAAAGATTTTGTTTTTCATAAAATTCAATGTTATTGGCAAACCATTATTTACCCCTCCCGAACGGCTCTTGAACCGAATGATTTAAAGTTTATGGAACTAAATTTCAGAAGCTGTGTACAATACACTGTTGCTACTATCTATGTGCTCTTAGCAGGTGCTCTTAGCAGGTGCAAAATAGGAGACCATTCTCCCATGTCTCTGAATTACTAATATATGAACTACATACCTGAACCATTTGATTCTTGTGACCGGTACATTTTTCTATATTGTATTTAAATATAAATACAAAAACACATGCAACATTTCCCTCATCCAATTATTCCACCCGCAGTCTCTAGCCCACGTGTGCACAGGCTATTTGCCTCTGGTAGCATCACATTATACTTGGCCTCAATCAATTTGCAGACAGTGTTATCTAAAGCAAACTGTAGATGATTTTTCATTTTCTCTCACCATCCTAGAGCGGTCGGCTAAAATCAGTGCATTTGGTAAGAAAATAATTTAAGGGGCTTTTTTTTTTTTCTGCTTATCCCGGTGAGATGCAAAAACAAGTTGTCACCCTAGTCTCAAGTACAAAATCCAGCCCGGGATGCAGTGACTGCTGTAAATTCATGAGATTAAAAATGCTTGTCACAAAATGCAGGAACAATAATTATTTAATTAGTTCCGCACACTGGGAGGTGGGGGGGGGGGGGGATAAACAGAAGGTTTCACACCTTAATCTTTGGAGTAGTTTTTCCTCCTTTGGAGAGATTGTACCAATACTTCATCGTACTTATGCATGTGACAAGAAACTCATCTTGACTTCACTGCAATGAACAGATTAACATTTACTGTGTGGATATGAATGGCTTGTTTTGCTTTTGGAGTTTTATTTCCCTGATTTCCTTTTGGGTGGGGTGGGGTGGGGTGAAAAATAAAGCAGTCTTTTTACTTTGCGAAACCAACAAATTGAATGTCGATACATTTGCCCTGATCTAAGCCAGCTCTGAAGTTGAGTTCTAATAATTTAGTAACAGCATAAAATCACTAGCTCCTGGACTTTGTTCCTTTAGGCAAGATGTTGTATCTCACAGCCAATATTTCACCACATGCTTGCAGGAGATCGAATGTGGTTTTGCTTTGCACATTTCTTACTTCCAGGCATAAGGTGTTTACACGGAACATATCCTGACTGTTTGCCAATTTCTAGTGAACTCAGCAGACCAATGTCATCCCAGGTCTAGTACCAAACATTGAGTTGGCAACTGGAGAGATTAAAGATAAGGCTTGGTTTATGTTTGCATAGCAACTTACCGGATGTGCATGGCACTTTACGACCAGTGAAGTGCTTCCTCAAATTAATAACAGTTGCATTGTGTGATTTATAGTAGCCAATTTGCACACAATCCAACAAACTCCCTCAAACAACTTTGTTATAATAGTCAAATGATTTGCTATAGCAATATTGATTGAGGGCTGGATGTTGACCTGGAGATGAGGAAAGACTCCACAGCTCTTATCCAAAATACTGCCACATGTTTATTTATGTCCAACGATCTGGGGAGATAGGCCCTCACATTAATGTTTCAGCCAGAAAATGTCACTTCTGGCAGAGCAAAGACAGGGCGGTCAACTCTCACGCATTGAGCGTGAGAATCACGCATTTTGCCAAATTCTCACACTCTCAAGCTGATCACAAATTTCTCACGCTGTGTCACGCCTGAGTGTCTCTGTTGACGGGACGATCTTGACACCCGTAGCCGGCGGCATTTTGGGCCCTCCGCGTCGAGGCAATCCGCTCCCGCACCGGGGGGATGTCAGCTCCCCTGCGCTGGACGATCGAACCAAGGGATTGGCTCCGATGTTAAGTCCACGCCTCAAGATGGGGCTCACGACAGTCCGAGGAGGCCTCCAGCTCCAGCGATGGAAGGCCGCAGAGCCTGGAGAATGTGATCCGAAAAATAATCACATCTCCAGCAAGGTAGGAACTTGAAAAAAAAGGTTTCCCCCGACCCCCAACCCCCTTTCCCACATAAAACAAACCGAGGAACATTCAGATGGACTTTTAACACACTAAAAAATAACAAAAAGAATGGAAAAACGAACAGACTGCCGGTAGGGCGGCCATCTCCCTGGCGCCCCTGGTGGTCATATGCTAATCCAATTTAAAGCATAAATATTGCATTCAAGTTAAAAGACTCGCTGTAGTATGCACCAGATTGCACAATTTCAAACTGAAAAATGCAAAAGCTCCGTACCAATGGGAGGGGGGACACTCCCCTCTCACATCCTCCCCCCCCCCCCCCCCCTCGGTTGTTACGCTCCCTCGGACATTCTGGTCTCTCACAATTTCTCACTCCAAACTCTCACCCAATGTTGGCAGCCCTGGCAAAGATAACTCTGTACTGCACCAGAATGTCAGCCTCCTCTTAAGTTTCTGGATTGCAACCTAATGCCCCTGTCCCACTTAGGAAACCTGAAATGATACTTTGCGCCCCACCCGAGGTTTCCGTGCGGTTCCCGGAGGTTCCCAGAGGTTTTTGTCAGTCTCCCTACCTGCTTCCACTACCTGCAACCTCTGGCAACCACCTGCAACCTCCGGGAACCGCACGGAAACCTTGGGTGGGGCGCAAAGTCTCCAGAGGTTTCCGTTCAGGTTTCTTAAGTGGGACAGGGGCATTAACCTACTATCTGCGTACTCTGGGTCTGAGGCAAGTAGATAGATAGTTAAATAGATTAGATAGATTAAGATAGATTAACTTTAATTGTCATTCAGATATACACATAGACACAGTGCACATTGAACGAAATTTCGTTGCATTGACTCTTCAAAGTAGCAGCAGAATATAACATTTATATCAGGCGATCAGTAAAAGTGCTTAGTGTGTCCATAAACAGTGCTTCATGTGCATAGTTCTGTAAAATAGATATGTAGGAAAGTTATTAAAAGTGGCAATGTATAAGAAAGTTATTGCATCGGTTTGATTGTGAGTTCAATAGTCTTATGGCCTGGGGGATGAAGCTGTTGCAGAACTTGGTTGTCCCGCTCTTCATGCTGCGGTACCTCCTCCCAGAGTTCAGCAGTGTAAACAGTCCATATTGTGGGTGTGTGGGGGCTCTGGTAATGCCCTTAGCTCTTGTCAGACAGAGTTTGTAACCAATGTCCATGATGGAAGGAAGAGAAGTCCCAATGATTTTTTCCTCACCACTCTCTGAAGGCACTTCCAGTCCGCAGCTGTACAGCCGCCGCACCACATAGAGATGCAGCTGGTCATGACCGACTCAATGGTGCTTCTGTAGAATGTGGTGAGGATGGGAGGGTGGAGGTGTGATCTTCTCATCCTGCGGAGGAAGTACAAACGCTGCTGTACCCGTTTTACCAGAGATGTGATGTTTGTGGTCCAAGTTAAGGTATCCGTTATATGCACTCCCAGGAACTTGATGTTTTTCACCTGCTCCACTGCTAAGTTGTTGATGCACAGCGGAGTGTGACTGGGCGGATTTTTCTTTCTGAAGTAGCCAGCGGAAGTCAGAACAGCAGAGGAAATTAGATGAGATGACTTGCAAAATTTACCTACTAAAGAGGTCAAGAAGTGGTTCTTGTATCATGTTGATCTGGATGCTCTATTTGACTCGTAGGGTCCACTGGATAAGTTTTCCAAGGTCCTCATCTAGACACACAACAAATTTCACCTCTTAATAAAGCAGATAATTGCAGCCTCCAATGCAGTAGCTAGAAAATGCTGCACAATTGGAGGTGTGTAAGGTTTTATGTAAGGGAAGTTGAACCAGGTCACTTTGTGTTCTCTCATCTAATCATTAAAGAACCCACAGCATAATTTTGAACTAGAATAGGTCTCAGCAGTGAAAACTCAAGGATGTGCAAACTTCATTTTAATCTGCCCCATTCAATTAGATTTCTTAACATATTGTGAGGTTTTCTTTTACCAATATTGATTTTTCAAGCAGTACAACTAAAGCCAGGTGTATATCTGATCCTGAATTCTCTGCTGTGAGCACATATAACCATATAACCATATAACAATTACAGCACGGAAACAGGCCATCTCGGCCCTACAAGTCCGTGCCGAACAACTTTTTACCCTTAGTCCCACCTGCCTGCACTCATACCATAACCCTCCATTCCCTTCTCATCCATATGCCTATCCAATTTATTTTTAAATGATACCAACGAACCTGCCTCCACCACTTCCACTGGAAGCTCATTCCACACCGCTACCACTCTCTGGGTAAAGAAGTTCCCCCTCATGTTACCCCTAAACTTCTGTCCCTTAATTCTGAAGTCATGTCCTCTTGTTTGAATCTTCCCTATTCTCAAAGGGAAAAGCTTGTCCACATCAACTCTGTCTATCCCTCTCATCATTTTAAAGACCTCTATCAAGTCCCCCCTTAACCTTCTGCGCTCCAGAGAATAAAGACCTAACTTATTCAACCTTTCTCTGTAACTTAGTTGTTGAAACCCAGGCAACATTCTAGTAAAATGATGATGATACTATTCCACAATTACAATGATGATTTAAAAAAAACCTTCTTCATTTGCCAAGGTAAATCAATCAGGTACTACCTGACTGACTGAGTTCCTTCAGCATCTTGTGTTATGCTCAAGATTCCAGCATTTGCAGTTTCTTGTGTCTCCAGGTAAATAAATGCCTGCATCGTGCAGCCAATTCCAGATTATCAGAAATACAAACTGGAAATGCTGGCAACATGCAGCAGTGTAGGAAATGCTGGAGCATGCAAGAGGTTAGGCAGTATCTGTGGAAAGAAAGACAAAATGACCAATGAATCTGCCCCCTCCCTGACCAACATGCCCAGCATCCCTGCAATTCTCAAGCAGTAGTGTCTCTGCTGGCTTGGTCGTACATAGGATGGAAAATGGACACATCCCTAAAGATTTGGGACGACAGATGGCACAATGGGCTAAGTGTTCGGCTGGCAACCGGAAGGTGGCCGGTTCGAATCCCGCTTGGAGTGCATACTGTCGTTGTGTCCTTGGGCAAGACACTTCACCCACTGTTGCCTGTGTGTGAATGTGTGTGAGTGATTGGTGGTGGCCGGAAGGGCCGTAGGCGCAGATTGGCAGCCACGCTTCCGTCAGTCTGCCCCAGGGCAGCTGTGGCTACAGAAGTAGCTTACCACCACCGAGTGTGACTGAGGAGTGAATGAATAATGCGATGTAAAGCGCCTTGAGTATTAGAAAGGCGCTATATAAATCCCATCCATTATTATTATTATATGCTATATGGAGGGAGGTCACCACTGCAAGGATGCCAAGAGGATAACCAATCGTGACAAGGATACTATTAAAAGAGATATCACAAATGTTACCATTGGTACACACAACTGGGAAGAGGACCGGGTGAGGTGGAGAAAGGATCTCCCGGTGTGTATAAAACACCGCAACAGCATGTGATTCAAGATCCTGGAGGCCAGACGCCAATGCCACAAAATGATCAACAGTGACAGCAACACACTCCCCAATCGAACAGCCAGAGACAACCTCACCCGTGGAAGTAGTGGCAGGGTCTGCCTGTCAAAGCGAGGCCTAGGCAGCTGCAGCAGGAAATGCAACCACCGGTGAAACAAGCAGGACAAAGTCAAAGCCGCGTCATCATCTCTTGTGGATGGATGGATGCCAACAGTTAGTATCATTTTCAATAAGAGTGGGAGGGAGCTAGCTCCTCCTGGTGAACTAGAACATTATCACTGCTTGGGAGCTTGCTGTCGACAAATTAGCTGTCATGTTTTCTAAACCACAAGCGTCCATTGACTGTGAAAAGCTTTGGAAATATTGTGAGGTTGTGGAAACCAACAGAGAAATGCTGTTTTATTTTGTGTCGACCATTTCATGATAGGGTTTACTATGAATGCTGTCCCTGGCATATTTGAATGGAAGGGAAAAAACTGATTCTCTAACCTGCTGCTTCACTTAAACTCTGCCCCTGACTCACTGCATTCAATGAACCCAGCCATCTCATCATGGCTATTACCACCCAAGTGGATGTGTGAGAAAGTACTCTAGATGCTGGATAAAATCGAAGGTAGACACAAAATGCTGGAGTAACTCAGCGGGTGAGGCAGCATCTATGGAGAGAAGGATTGGGTCACGTTTCGGGTCGAGACGCTTCTTCAGACTAATGTCGGAGGGTGGGGGCAGGAAAATGACAGAAAGTGGACGGAGACAGTAAGACTTGTAGGAGAACCCCACACTTTCTATCTCCCCCCACCCCGACATCAGTCTGAAGAAGGGTCTCGATCTGAAACGTCACCCATTCCTTCTCTCAATAGATACTGCCTCACCCTCTGAGTTACTCCAGCATTTTGTGTTTACCACCAAAGTGGAGAGTCTTTGGGATGTATGGTGGACTTGCAAGCTATGCAAGTGTACTCTAATGTGGTGGCTCTGGTGCAGACCTCAGTCATACACTAGAACTAGAGCACAATCCATCATATATACTCTGGACTTTACAACATTTGACCATGAAAATAATTTTTTTAAAGATGAAAAAAACTTTTTAGCTGACAACAAAGACAGCAACTTTTCAGATTTTTTTAATGCCAACCAGGTCATAGTCATAGGGTCATAGAGTGATACAGTATATCAACCCAACTTGCCCACACCAGCCAACATGTCCCAGCTACACCAGCCCCACCTGCCTGTGTCTGGTCCATATCCTCCAAACCTGTCCTATCCATGTACCTGTTTAACTGTTTCTTAAACGTTGGGATAGTCCCAGCCTCAACTACCTCCTTTGGCAGCTTGTTCCATACACCCACCACCCTATGTGTGAAAAAGTTACCCCTCAGATTCCTATTAACTTTTTTCCCCTTAATTTTGGACCTATGTCCTCTGGTCCTCGATTCCCCTACTCTGGGCAAGAGATTCTGTGCATCTACCCGATCTGTTCCTCTCATGGTTTTATATACGTCAATATCAGGATCACCCCTCATCCTCCTGCGCTTCAAGGAATAGAGACCCAGTCTACTCAACCTCTCCCTATAGCTCAGACCCTCAAGTCCTGGCAACATCCTCGTAAATACTCTCTGAACCCTTTCAAGCAATATCCCTTTCAAGATAATATCTTTCCTATAACATGGTGCCCAGAACTGAACACAATACTCTAAATGCGGTCAATCCAACGTCTTATACAACTACAACATGACCTCCCAATTTCTATACTCAATGCTCTGACTGATGAAGGCCAATGTACTAAAAGCCTTTTTGATCACCTTATCTACCTGCAACTCGACCTTCAAGGAACCATGCACCTGCACTCCTAGGTCCCTCTGCTCTACAACACTCCCCAGAGGCCTACCATTCACTGTGTAGGTCCTGCCCTTGTTAGACGTCCCAAAATGCAACACCTCACATTTCTCTGCATTAAATTCCATCAACCATTCTTCAGCCCACCTGGCCAATCGATCCTAGATCCTGCTGCAATCTTTCACAAAAATCTTCACAATCTGCAAAACCACCCACTTTTGTATCATCAGCAAACTTGGTCATCTTGCCCTGTATGTTCTCACAGGGTATGTTCCCACAGGTCCCACCAACTTATTACGTGATGGTTGTATGGCCAAACTGGCAACCAAGGCATGCCTTTACATGGAACTGGCTGCACGCAAATAATTCATCAACAGTGAAGTATTTCAGGTACTTCTGAAGGACATTATATAATGCAAGACCATTCATCTTTTCAACAGTCTCTGGGTAACTCCTTTTGACAGCCGTGGCCCATGGTGGAAAACTTGCTGCTTTTGGAAGAATTGGCACAGCACAGTTTGTACTGGGACATGGATTCGCCCAAGTCCTCATTCAAGAGGCTTTGGCAAATGGCCTAAAAATTACTTCTCATTTTTGGCATTGAAACAGGGTTGGGGGTCACCCTGGCACTGTTTGTGAAAGATGCATTAAGAGGGAGAGTTTCACTACAAGTTTAGCAGACAGGTTTCTTCATGTAACATTGTACTGAAACCGACATTGCCACTTTCAGTGCAGCGTTCTCTGTTGGTGCAAGTTTTCACAGTTGTCCACATCTGGTCCAGCAAGTCCAATTTTTGCGCCCAGCTTTCATTGGACAAACCAATATACGGGCAGCACTGCGGCCCAGCTAATAGAGCCATTGCCTTGTAGCTCTAGAGATCCAGGTTCAATCCTAACCTTGGGCACTATCTGCGTAGTGTTTGCACGTTCTCCCTGTGACCGCGTAGGTTTTCGCCGGGAGCTCCAGCTTTCTCCCACATTCCAAAGACATGTGGGTTTGTGGGTTCATTGGCCACTGTAAATTGCCCCTGGGATGCCAGCGAGTGATAGAATCTGGGAGGAGCTGATGGGAATATGGGGAAATGAGGGTCAAAAATAACCAGCAATCTGTGTAAATTGCTCTTTTCTGGGTCAACCTGATTTTCAACACGATATCGTCATTTTATCCCATGAGACTAAGAACTATGCACAGGAACTGGTGGTCTTGATTCTTTACAGATTGTAGGCCATGGGCTGTCAGAGTTGCATTTGTGCTTCTAGTGGTTGAGATGAAAGATAGACACTAAGAGCTGGAGTAAAGGGCCTGTCCCACTTACACAATTTCTTCGGCGACTGCCGGCACCCGTCATAGTCGCAGCAGGTCACTGAAAACTCCAACAAGTACAGGCCAAAAGCCATCAAGCACTCATCATATGTTAACCCAATCATTCCTGGGCTCACACTACTTGTTCAGCCAATACTTGTCGCAGTGAGACTTTCACTTGAATCATGGATCAGTTTTTCGGTCGGCAGACCTTTTAGTCTTTGAACAGGTGCAGTTGCCTGCCGAGGTACATACAAGCATGTTGTATCTTGTAGAACAGCAGGAGCAGAGATTAATTGGGAACTGCATGGGATGTTAATGGGACTATCGGGTGAGCATGGGTGCCGAGCTTGAGGTACAGGCCAGGATTGGCACCACCTAGCACGATGGTTCCTCCTTTCAAATTCTACACAGGCTGGTCCATTCTGATTGCTGCAATTGCTAATGAGGCGACCCATCCTCAACAATGCAGATCTCATCCAAGTGAACGGGGCTTAGAGGGCCTACTTTTGAACAGCACTGTCCACATCACAAGCAGCAGACAACAGCACCATGCAAACACTGAGAGGGCTGCTGAAATAAATTCTTACCAACTAAGTGCTGATAGGTATCTGATCTTATACAGATAATCTTTGTGGTAAATAAGCGTTCTGCTTCTGAAAAACGTCTGTCGGCCAATTTCTCCATAAATCAGAATCTACAGTTTTCAATAGCTACCGATATCATATCGCTCTACATGCATCTGCTCTGATTCTTTCTTCTTATTGAATAATCGCACTAACACTAATTAAACTTGTGGAATATACATGGTTCATTAATGGACACCATGAAACATTTTATTATTATTACAACTAGTTTGAAACATGTTTTAAAAATGTACGGGCAAATTTGCACCAAGGCAGATTTTTATAATCTAAGTTGTTCAAGACCTGGGCAGCCCTGAATTAAAATGTAAAATTCAAGTTTACAGTTACCTCTGTTGAGAAAAACACCCGAATTTCTATCATGCCAGTCCTGAACACAGACAGTGAGAGCCAGTGAACTATTTTGGAAATGTTGTCATTGTTGTAATATGGGAAAGAAGAAACAGAAGCCTTTTATCAATATGGTACTCCTTATCAAATTAATTTCCAATGCACTGCTCCACGGTGTAATAGTGATACTGTTTATGCATTAAGAGCCTAAATCACTGACTCTTGTGTTTGTCCCACACCCTCCAACAATGCAAGCCTAAATGCCTAAGGGTTGGACATTTCAACCCACACTGTGCTATCAACAACTACGTGAGGCCTAACTGTTTTAAATGGAGATTGTGCAAAACTGCAGGCTATCTATGAAAAACAGTGCCCTCAGTACTGCGATGATAACGGAGAGGCCAAAACAAACTTCAAGGCAATGCAACAAAAAGCATCTACTTTTGTTTGCGATTTTTTTGTTAACCTGGAGCACTATATCCAGAAATGTGAGATAATGAAGTACTTGGCTAACTCAACAGGTCTCCAGCTGCCTCTGCCAGAGGGACTGAGGTTCAGCAAGGGTTAGGACACCCACTCACCGCCTCTGGCCTCTTAGTACATGTGTAGCCAAAACAAAACAGCAGCGTACTTCAAAAGAACCTTAACAGCATTATGGTCAGTTAAAAGATTTTTATCATCTGAGCTTGCGTTGCCTCTTGTTCTTGCACTAAAAATATTTAAGTTAGTCACAGACTATTCCCAAATCATAAGATTTGCAATGATAATGCAAAGTATCCAAGGAGAAAGTATAATGAGACTGAAGAAGGAAATTAATGCAAAAGGGGTAGAGGGGGAGGGGGCAGATAATGAAATGCCGCATAAGACATTTGCCATGGAAGACAATTGGTTATTGAAGGTTCCTGCATTTATGTGAGGTTAGGAGATAATATCTGGGTCATCATACTGGTACCATACTTGAACTTTGCTCCATTGCATTCTTATTAGAATGTGACACAGCATGGAACCAGCACCTTCAACACAACCTGTCCATGCCGACCAAGATATCCATCAGCGCTAGTCCCATGTGTCTGCATCTGACCCACATCCTTTTAAACCTTTCCTAATGTTGTACCTGTCCAGTTGCCTTTTAAATGTTCTTATTGTACCTTCCTCAACCATTTTATCTGGCAGATCGGTCTATATACACACCGACTCTCTGTATGACAAAGTTGCCCCTCATGTTCCTATGAAATCATTCTTTTCTCACCTTGAAGAGATGGTTTGACTTTGAAAGCTTTGTAGTTGTTATGGTGAAACCTGTAAGGTGTGGAAGTAGATAACATAAACGTGAGATGATCTGTATAAATATGGACTTCATCACATGAAGGTTGGCAGTAACCTGGAATGTGCCACCAGAAGAATTGGTTGAGACAGAAAGCGTGATGCATTCCATAGAAACTTAGAAAATAGGTGCAGGAGTAGGCCATTCGGCCCTTTGAGCCTGCACTGCCATTCAATATGATCATGGCTGATCATCCAACTCAGTATCCTGTACCTGCCTTCTCATGTCGCAGCGGCATCTGCAGTCCGTCTGTCTTTTTGTTATTTTTTGTCCCGTTTTAATGTAGTTTTTATTTATTTTTTGATGGGGTATGTGTGTGTGTGGGGGGGGGGGGGGGGGGCAGGGGGTGGGGGGGAAACTTTTAAAATATTTCCCCTACACGGAGAACCTGACCTTTTCCCTGTCGGGTCTCCGTTGTCATTGGGGCTGCAACGTGGAGCGGCCTCCGGCAGGAGCGACCTGGTGCTCCAGTCGCGGAGCTGCGGACCTACTCACCATCACGGAGCTGGCCGAGTTCGGAGCGGGTGGAGCTGTGGTGGCGCGCTGCTGCGACCCGACCCTCGGAGATTCGGAGGCTGCAACCGCAGGTCCGGTGGACAGTAATATCGGGAGCCCGCGGGTCCCTGCTGGGGGACCGCTTTTCGGGGGTTCTGCAACGGCGACTTCTCCCGCCCGAGTCGCGGGGTCGAGGAGTGGAGGAGTACGTGGAGCGGGGCCTGACATCACCCGGCGCGGCTTCAACGGTTGCGGGACTTTGCTAGCGCCCGCCGGGGGCTCCAACAACAAGACCCGGAGCGCGGCCTTGCATCGCCCGGCGCGGCGTTGATGGCCGCAGGACAATTGCCATCGCCCACCGGGGGCTTTGACTCTGACATCGGGAGGGGAATGGGGAGTGCAGGGGAGAGATATGTTTTTTTGCCTTCCATCACAGCGAGGAGGAGATGCGCTGTGATGGATGTATGTGTAAATTGTGTTGTGTCTTGGGTCTTTTTTTCTTGTGTGTATGACTGCAGAAACAACATTTCATTTGAGCCTCTATGAGGTTCAAGTGACAAATAAATTGTATTGTATTCTCTCCATACCCCCTGATCCCCTTAGCCACAAGGGCCACATCTAACTCCCTCTTAAATATAGCCAATGAACTGGCCTCAACTACCTTCTGTGGCAGAGAATTCCACAGATTCACCACTCTGCGTGAAAAATGTTTTTCAGAGGATATAACTTAAATGATACAGAGAAAGCTACCATACTAACATTAAGGAGAATCCTAAGAGATTTCATGAATATGTTAAAGGTAAAAAGGATAACTAGATAAAGAATAGGAGCCCTCAGAAACCAATGTAGCCATCTAGGCATGAGGTCGCAGGAGATAGATGCGGTCCTCAACGAATATTTGTCATGTTTTTCTTGCAAAGAATGATATGAAGACCAGGGAACTTAGGAAAGTTAATGAAGGCATCTTGGAAGAAGGTAGATAAATCCCCAGGGCCTGATTAGTTTTTTGCAATAACACTGTGGGAAGCCAGGGAAGAAATTGTAGCTGCCCTGACTGAGGTATAGGAATTATCGTAGGACATGGGTGAGGTACCAGGAGACTGGTGGATGGCTAATGTTGTGCCTCGACTTAAGGGCTTAAAAAAGGGAACCATATTCCAGAATCTAAGAACTATATACCAGTAAGCCCAACATCTGTGATAGGCAAGTTACTGAAGAGGATTCTCAAGAATAAGATATACATGCATCTGGAGAGATAGGGGTTGATAAGGGATGGTCAACATGGTTTTGTGCTTGGCAGAATGAAAAAGTAACCAAGAAGGTTGATGAAGGCAAGGCTGTAGACATGTCTATGTGGATTTCAGCAAGGCCTTTGATAAGCCTGCACATGGTAGGCTGCTCACAAACGTTAGATTGCATGGGATTCAGGGAGAGCTAGATAACTGTATACAGAATTGGCTTAATGTTAGGAAGCACAGGGTGGTGATGCAAGGTTGTTTTTTGGACTGGTGGCCTGTGACTAGTGGTGTGTCTCGGGAATTAGTGAGTTTCCAAAAGACACTGAACTGAGTGGTATTGTAGACAGTGAAGATGGTTATTAAGTACAGCAGAATCTTGATCAGCTGGACAAGTGGGCCGAGGAATGGCAAATGGAGTTTAATGCAAATATGTGTGAGGTATATATAATGGTATATGGACACACTGATCTGTTTTGTAGTCAATGCCTACTATGTTCTGTTGTGCTGAAGCAAAGCTAAGAATTGCATTGTCCTATCAGGGACACATGACAATAAACTCACTTAGAAACATAGAAAATAGGTGCAGGAGTAGGCGATTCGGCCCTTCGAGCCTGCACCGCCATTCAATATGATCATGGCTGAACTTGAACTTGAGGTATTGCATTTGAACTATTGGCCTTGAACTTGAGGTATTGCATTTGAACTATTGGCCTTGAACTTGAGGTATTGCAATTTTGGGAAGTCAAACCAGGGCAGGACTTACACAATGAACAGTAGGCCCTGGGGAGTGTTATAGAGCAGAG
The DNA here is from genome assembly GCF_010909765.2 of Amblyraja radiata. Lineage (NCBI taxonomy): Eukaryota > Metazoa > Chordata > Chondrichthyes > Rajiformes > Rajidae > Amblyraja > Amblyraja radiata. The sequence goes on along the minus strand of NC_045959.1, from coordinate 19,204,359 downwards.
AAATCTAGGAGTACAAGTATATAGTTCTCTGAAAGTGGCATTGCAGGTAGATTGCAGAGAAGGTTTTTGGTATACAGGCCGTCATCATTCAGGGAATTGAGTATAAAGTTTGGAAAGTTATGTTACAGTTTTACAAGATGTTGGTGAAGCTGCTGTTCAAGTTTGGTCACCCTGCTAAAGGAAATATGTCATTAAGCTGCAAATAGTGCAGAAAAAAATGAGAAGGATGTTGCCAGGACTTGATGGCCCAGGGAGAGGTTGGGCAGGCTAAGACTTTATTCCTTGGAATGCACGGCTGAAGGATGATCGTATATAGGTGCAGAGGATCATGAGGAGCATAGACTTGGGAAGGTAGTGCATCCGTGGATAACAAGGGAAATCAGGGATAGTATCAAAGCGAAGGATGATGCGTACAAATTAGCCAGAAAAAGCAGCCTGCCAGAGGACTGGGAGAAATTCAGAGACCAGCAGAGGAGGACAAAGGGCTTAATTAGGAAAGGAAAAATAGATTATGAAAGAAAACTGGCAGGGAACATAAAAACTGACTGCAAAGGTTTTTATAGATATGTGAAAAGAAAGAGATTAGTTAAAACAAATGTAGGTCCCTTGCAGTCAGAAACGGGTGAGTTGATCATGGGGAACAAGGATATGGCGGACCAATTGAATAACTACTTTGGTTCCGTCTTCACTAAGGAAGACATAAATAATCTGCCGGAAATAGCAGGGGACCGCGGGTCAAAGGAGATAGAGGAATTGAGAGAAATCCAGGTTAGCCGGGAAGTGGTGTTGGGTAAATTAAATGGATTAAAGGCCGATAAATCCCCAGGGCCAGATAGGCTGCATCCCAGAGTACTTAAGGAAGTAGCTCCAGAAATAGTGGATGCATTAGTAATAATCTTTCAAAACTCTTTAGATTCTGGAGTAGTTCCTGAGGATTGGCGGGTAGCAAACGTAACCCCACTTTTTAAGAAGGGAGGGAGAGAGAAAACGGGGAATTACAGACCAGTTAGTCTAACATCGGTAGTGGGGAAACTGCTAGAGTCAGTTATTAAAGATGGGATAGCAGCACATTTGGAAAGTGGTGAAATCATTGGACAAAGTCAGCATGGATTTACAAAAGGTAAATCATGTCTGACGAATCTTATAGAATTTTTCGAGGATGTAACTAGTAGCGTGGATAGGGGAGAACCAGTGGATGTGGTGTATCTGGACTTCCAGAAGGCTTTCGACAAGGTCCCACAAGAGATTAGTTTACAAACTTAAAGCACACGGCATTGGGGGTTCAGTATTGATGTGGATAGAGAACTGGCTGGCAAACAGGAAGCAAAGAGTAGGAGTAAACGGGTCCTTTTCACAATGGCAGGCAGTGACTAGTGGGGTACTGCAAGGCTCAGTGCTGGGACCCCAGCTATTTACAATATATATTAATGATCTGGATGAGGGAATTGAAGGCAATATCTCCAAGTTTGCGGATGACACTAAGCTGGGGGGCAGTGTTAGCTGTGAGGAGGATGCTAGGAGACTGCAAGGTGACTTGGATAAGCTGGGTGAGTGGGCAAATGTTTGGCAGATGCAGTATAATGTGGATAAATGTGAGGTTATCCATTTTGGTGGCAAAAACAGGAAAGCAGACTATTATCTAAATGGTGGCCGACTAGGAAAAGGGGAGATGCAGCGAGACCTGGGTGTCATGGTACACCAGTCATTGAAAGTGGGCATGCAGGTGCAGCAGGCAGTGAAGAAAGCGAATGGTATGTTAGCTTTCATAGCAAAAGGATTTGAGTATAGGAGCAGGGAGGTTCTACTGCAGTTGTACAGGGTCTTGGTGAGACCACACCTGGAGTATTGCGTACAGTTTTGGTCTCCAAATCTGAGGAAGGACATTATTGCCATAGAGGGAGTGCAGAGAAGGTTCACCAGACTGATTCCTGGGATGTCAGGACTGTCTTATGAAGAAAGACTGGATAGACTTGGTTTATACTCTCTAGAATTTAGGAGATTGAGAGGGGATCTTATAGAAACTTACAAAATTCTTAAGGGGTTGGACAGGCTAGATGCAGGAAGATTGCTCCCGATGTTGGGGAAGTCCAGGACAAGGGGTCACAGCTTAAGGATAAGGGGGAAATCCTTTAAAACCGAGATGAGAAGAACTTTTTTCACACAGAGAGTGGTGAATCTCTGGAACTCCCTGCCACAGAGGGTAGTCGAGGCCAGTTCATTGGCTATATTTAAGAGGGAGTTAGATGTGGCCCTTGTGGCTAAGGGGATCAGAGGGTATGGAGAGAAGGCAGGTACGGGATACTGAGTTGGATGATCAGCCATGATCATATTGGATGGCGGTGCAGGCTCGAAGGGCCGAATGGCCTACTCCTGCACCTAATTTCTATGTTTCTATGTTTCTATAGACAGGATGAATGTACAAGGACTTTTTTCTAGGGTGGGGGAATAAAAAACTAAAGTGTCTAGGTTTTTGGTGAGAGGGGAAAGATTTTTGGAACCTGAGGGCCAACATTTTCACACAGAGGGTGGTGGGAATATGGAAGTAGAGGAAGTAGTTGAGGCAGAATAACAATATTGAGAAGACTTTTGGACAGATACATGGATAGGAAAGGTCATAAGTGAATGGGGTAGAATTATGCCATCAAGTCTACTCTGCCATTCAATAATGGCTGATCTATCTCTCCCTCCTAACCCCATTCCCCTGCCTTCTCCCCATAACTTCTGATACCTGTACTAATCAAGAATCTATCTCTGCCTTAAAAATATCCACTGACTTGGCTTCCACAGCCTTCTGTGGCAAATAATTCCACAGATTCACCACTGACTGACTAAAGACATTTCTCCTCATCTCCTTCATAAAAGAATGTCACACCAGTGGAAACATCCTTTCCACATCCACTCTATCCAAGCCTTTCACTATTCTGTATGTTTCAATGAGGTCCTCCCTCATTCTTCTAAACTCCGGCGAGTACAGTCTCAGTGGCGACAAACGTTCATCGTAGGTTAACCTACTCATTCCTGGGATCATTTTTGTAAACCTCCTCTGCACCCTCTCCAGAGCCAGCACATGCTTCCTCAGATACGGTGCCCAAAATTGCTCACAACATTTCAAATGCCTTACCAGCGCCTTATGGCACAATGGGCTAAGTGTTCGGCTGGCAACCTGAAGGTGGCCGGTTCGAATCCTGCTTGGAGTGTGTACTGTCGTTGTGTCCTTGGGCAAGATACTTCACCTACCTTTGCCTGGGACTAGAGACGGAAATTAGCTACTGATTGGCTACAATCTCGCATATTTACATGCAAATGTTCATTAATATGCACTGTCCCTATAAACAAATTATTATATTATTATTATAGAGCCTCAGCATTAAACTGGTTTTTGTATACACGCCCTCTTGAAATAAAAGCTAGCATTGAGTTTGCTTTCTTTATTACCGATTTGACTTGCAGATTAGCTTTTTGGGAATCCTGCACCAGCACTCCCAAGTCCCTTTGCACCTATGATTTCTGGATTCTTTCCTCGTTTAGAAAACAGTCTATGCCTTTATTCCTACTACCAAAATGCATGACTCCACACTTTGCTACACTATATTCCATCTGTCACTTCTCTGCCCCAACCTGTCCAAGTCCTTCTGCAGAGTCCCTGCTTTCTCTAAACTACCTGCCCTTCGACCTATTTTCGTATCATCCGCAAACTAGGCCACAAAGCCTTCACTCCCCTCGTCCAAATCATGATTAGAGGATTAGAGAAATATGGGCCAAAAGCAGGCAAATGTGACTGGATTAGATGGAGCATCTTGCTCGGCCTGGATGAGATGAGCTGAAGGGTCAGTTACCATGCTCTATAACTCTATGATTCATTTAAATAAATAATTCCCAATGCATGCAAATCACACCCAGCTCTACCTCGCCATTACCAATTGATTCTCTCCTTCTGATTTATCCCGTCGCTTCTCCTTCCCATGTTCTCTCCACCAATCAAACCCACCTCATTTGAAGATGCCGTGTGAATGTAAATTATTGTTGTTGACCATGCAAGTCAAAATAATGGTGGAATTACAGCTGGGACGTCATCACAGCTTATGTATGTATTGAGTAATGTATCGTCATGGACAATTAGTGAAGGCTGGGTTCATAGCCTTGAATGCTTCCTCAGATTCATACCAATGAAAGTAAGTCACTATTTAGAATAATTACTAATTCAACTAATATATATGTGCCACTAATGTTGGTTTGCGGCTCATATATATATTAGCTGTGAAGTGAAACTGTTACTTATGTTTGGTGGCGTCACTCCTAGCTTAAATAAATGACATAGGATTAACTATTGCAACATTATATGCTCCATGATTCAGTTCCAGTTGAGTCAGCCGCTAATAAATATATACAAGTTTTAATAATGTTCCTGGTCTAACTGAGCTATGGATTGCTGCATCGTGTAGTACCAGAAGAACCCAAATACACCACAAATCTTTATGCACGAGACAAAGCATGGCAAGACCTAGAAGCAGGAGCATTGGCACATGCAGCTTGATTGTATGTCAAGAACTATATCTTAAGCCAAAGGTTTGATGCCAACTCTAAGCTATTGTTTCACAATTGTTTCACTAAGATGAAGAATTTTACCATCTGTGGCTTCTTCCTCTTCTTTCGTGTGACGTGCACAGCCTAAAGTTGTTGGACAACTTGTTCTTTTTGATCTTCCGTTTGTGCACGTCGAGTTGATTGCATTAGTTGAAACAGGGCGGACCACGTGAAGGTTGCAATCTTCCACCCCACCATCTGTGACCAAGAGTCAAGAGTGCATCACCTGTCTTAGTACATGGAAGAGCACAGACAATTTAGGAACCCGAGCAGTTAGATGGAGTTTGTAACTGATTTATAGCCCTGTCCCACGGTACGAGTTCATTCCAAGAGTTCTCCCGAGTGTGCCCTGATTCGAATTCAGAGATTTACGGTAATGGCCACTCGTCGGTACTCGGGGCATTTTTCATCATGCTGAAAAATCTTCACGCGTCTTCCCGTGCTTATCTGCCGTTAGCGAATCTTCCCGAGTATGTGCCGTTAGCGCTAAGAGACGTCCCCGAGCTCCGACGTACCCGCTACGTTAATTCTCCATACTTACCACTAGTTTGATTTTTTAAAACTCGGGAGAGCTCTTGGAATGAACTTGTACCGTGGGACAGGGATTTAAGTATTCTTGGAAGTTTGCTTCATTGTGGGGGCAATCTCATATGGTGTGGAAAAGACTACCTGCCAGTTCTGAACTAAATTGCACCACAGTGAGGAGTGGTTGATCGGCAGATGGAATGAGGTGGGGGGAAGAAGGGTGGAAATAGCGGCAAATGTTGGGAGCGACAAAGGCTGGGACTATACAGTATGGGAATAATGGGGGAAGAAGATCCAGAGTGTGGGTGATGGACCTCATCTGGATCCACTTATAGTTCACCAACTCTTTCCTCCTCCACCGGTCTATATGTCAAGAGTGAAGAGTATTTTATTGTCATGTGTCCAAGATAGAGCAATAAAATTCTTACTTGCTGTTGCACAACAAATATGTAAACTTAGTACACTATAAACAAAATGATAAACAAGAGAAAAAAAAGTTCAGTGTGTATATATACTCATACCAAAAAATACACACACACACATATATATATAATACTAGACCAAGGGGGACCCGTTGGGTCCCGTCCCCCCAACGCTTGATTGCGGGCAGGGTGGTGGCCTTCGACGTCACACACACTAATCCCCCCCCCTTGAAATTATTCGCTCCTTTTACCCCATCCCTCACCCTATCCACTCACGCATAACCCCCAACTGCGCAGGCATGGCTGGGGGGGGGGGGGGGGGGGGGGATGGAGAGGAAAGGGGAGGGGGGCAGAGAGGGAGAGGGAGGGGGTAGAGATTGAGGGGTGGGGGGGTCGGCGTCACAGGGGAGGGCTGGTTCCCGAACGCAATACTCCACCACCAACCCATAGTTCCCAATATCACCACTCCCTAGAGAGGGAGGGGGCAGAGAGGGGCGGAGGGCAGAGGGGGAGGGGGGGCAGAGATGGAGGGAGGGACAGAGAGGAAGGGGGGGCAGAGATGGAGGGAGGGACAGAGAGGAAGGGGGGGGCAGAGAGGAAGGGGGGGGCAGAGAGAGGGAAGCAGAGAGAGGGGAGCAGAGAGGAAGGGCCCCCTCACCCCTCTCCACCTCCCTCTCCCTCTCTACCGCCCCCCCCCCCCTCCACTCCCCCATCCTTCCTCTTCCGTCGTCGGCGAACTTGAAGATGGAGTTCGCACTGTGTCCGGCTACAGTCATGAGTAGAGTGAGCAGAGCAGGGGGCTGAGCACGCAGCCTTGAGGTGCTCCTATACTGATTGTTAATGAGGAAGGTGTATTTCTGCCATTCCGAACAGGCTGTGGTCTGTGGATGAGGAAGTCGAGGATCCAATTGCAGCGGATTCGTAGAGACCCAGTTCCGTGAGCTTGGTAACCAGCTTTTAGATTTTCAAAAAAATGTTTAGTTATTTATTTTAAATATCTATTAAAATATTAAAATATTTACAAGACAATAAAACATAATATAACCCACCACCATAATACAAAACAAACAATGACTATTATACAACTATAATACAGTTTTGGTCTCCTAATCTGAGGAAAGACATTCTTGCCATAGAGGGAGTTCTGAGAAGGTTCACCAGACTGATTCCTGGGATGTCAGGACTTTCATATGAAGAAAGACTGGATAGACTCGGCTTGTACCCACTAGAATTTAGAAGATTGAGGGGGGATCTTATAGAAACGTACAAAATTCTTAAGGGGTTGGACAGGCTGGATGCAGGAAGATTGTTCCCGATGTTGGGGAAGTCCAGAACAAGGGGTCACAGTTTAAGGATAAGGGGAAATCTTTTAGGACCGAGATGAGAAAAACTTTTTTTCACACAGAGAGTGGTGAATCTCTGGAATTCTCTGCCACAGAAGGTAGTTGAGGCCAGTTCATTGGCTATATTTAAGAGGGAGTTAGATGTGGCCCTTGTGGCTAAAGGGATCAGGGGGTATGGCGAGAAGGCAGGTACAGGATACTGAGTTGGATGATCAGCCATGATCATATTGAATGGTGGTGCAGGCTTGAAGGGCCAAATGGCCTACTCCTGCACCTATTTTCTATGTTTCTATCTTACAGTTCTTGTCAAGGATGCATTCCACCCCCTGCAGTGCCCAGCGGTCCCGGAAATCCCCCAGGGTGCCTGTGGACAGGGCATAGTTCCTTTCTAACACCACCCGGGTGCGGATGTAACCCCAGAAAAGGGGCAGGCAGCCGGCTCGGGTAGAGCCCTCTTCCACCTGGCGCCGTGACTCGCGGATGGCCAGCTTGGCCAGGCCCAGGAGCAACCCAACCAGGACATCTTCAGCCCTACCCTCTCCCCTACGCACAGGGTGTCCAAAGATGAGGATGGTGGGTGAGAAATGTAGCCAGAAGGCAAGGAGCAGCCCCTTTATGTATTGGAACAGGGGCTGCAGCCTCACGCGCATTCCATATACACGTGGTACACAGACTCTTCTTGCCCGCAAAAATGGCAGGCGGCTGGCGAGTCTGTGAACCGCGAGAGAAACAGGTTGTAGGGGACTCCTCGGTACAGTACCCTCCACCCCAGATCCCCAATGTAGAGGGGGAGAATCCCTGCGTAGAGGGACCCTCACCGGGGGGCCCCCTCGCGACCGGAAGGCAACACTGACCGCCACTTGGTGTCCGGACAGTGGACCTGGGCGAGGAAATGCAGGGTGTGGAGGAGGAGCCCTTACAGGAGTTGCTTCCTGGCGTCTCGGAGGGAGATGAAGGGTGTCGAGGACAGGCGGCTCAAGTTGTGTGGGACCAGCTCCCATGAAGGATTACGGCGCCTGGGTCCGACGACTACATCTGGATAAGCGAGGTGGTACCCAGCTTTTTTTTAATTTTTTTTTTTAATCAAAAATATTTATTCAAATATTAAAATTGTATTTACAATACAATAAAACAAAACACCACCATAATACAAGATGAACAAATATGCTAAGCAACTGCTAAACAACTATATTACAATCCTTGTCAAGGATACATTCAACCCCCCTCGGTTCCCAGCGGTCGCGGAACTCCCTCAGGGTGCCCGTAGACAGGGCGTATTCCCTTTCCATCCGCACCCGGGCACGGACGTGTGGTACCCAGCTTTGAGGGGATGATGGTATTGAACGCCGAGCTGTAGTCTATAAACAACAGCCTGATGTGAAGAAGGGTTTCGGCCCGAAACGTTGCCTTTGTCCTTCGCTCCATAGATGCTGCTGCACCCGCTGAGTTTCTCCAGCTTTTATGTGTAGCCTGATGTAAATGTTGGCTATTTCCCTTTCTCTCTTGCAGACGTGTAGAAGGATCCCAACCCAAAACATTGTCTGTCCATTTCCCTCCACAGATGCTGCTTGATTTCTTCCAGTGTTTTGATTTTCATCCAAGATTTCAATGTCCGCAGACTCTCATGCCTCCACCTTCAGACCATCTTTCGTCAGGCAAGGTGAAACAAATCGTCTCTACATCGGCGAGACCAAGCGCAGGCTCGGCGATCGTTTCGCTGAACACCTCCGATCAGTCCGTCGTAACCTATCTGATCTCCCGGTTGCTCAGCACTTCAAATCCCCCTCCCATTCCCAATCTGACCTTTCTGTCCAGGGCCTCCTCCATTGTCAGAGTGAGGCCCAGCGCAAATTACAGGAATAGCATCTCATATTTCACTTGGGTAGTTTACACCCCAGCGATATGAAGGTTGACTTCTCTAACTTCAGATACCCCTTGCTTTTTTCTCTCTCTATCCCCTCCCCCTTCCCATTTCTCCCACCATTCCCACTGCCTCCGCCTTCATTCTATCTTTGTCCCACCCCCTCCCCTAATCAGTCTGAAGAAAGGTCTCGACCCAAAACGTCATCCATTCCTTCTCCCATAGAGGCTGCCTCACCCGCTTAGTTACTCCAGCACTTTGTGTCTCCCTAAGGTGAAACAAATGTTTGGTTTCAATACAAGTGTATGTTTTGTTTCAAATATTGATTGCAATTTATACTATCTGAAATAGACATTCTTTAGAACATTGTATAATTATGTTCTTTAGAATTGTGGTCACCTTTGTAATTTAGGAAGCATGGTCGATAGTTTCCACAGGCACATGATAACAATTGGCTATTCTGCCTTTGTGTCATTGATTAAGTGAATATCACTTGGGAGATACCCAAGTGGCCCGAATTTTTGGGAGAGGTTGGGAGGTTTTTTTCTTTGGAGCAAAGGAGGCTGAATGGTGACTTTATTGAGGTGAATAAGATCATGAGCGGCATGGATAACGTGTATACTGTCTTTTTCTCAGGGTAGAGAATTGAAAACTAGAGGGCATGGGCTGAGTGAGTGGACACTTAAGAGGGATCACAGGGGCAACCTTTTCACAGAGGATAATCTGTTTCTGGAATGAACTGCCAAAGTATCCTATAGAAGTGCATGCAATTACAACTTTCAGAAGACATTTGGACAGATATATGGATGCGGTGCTTCTGGCTGCGGCGCGGCGGGGACTTTAAATCTTCGACCGCCGGCCTGCGGCCTACACCAACCTGAAGCTGCGGTCTCCGGTGGGGAAGAGTCGATCCTGGACTGACTCTGGACTCTGGTCCCGACCACGGGGGGGAAATGGAGGAGGACTGGCCAAATGTTGTGCCTTCCACCACAGTGATGAATGCTGTGGTGGATGTTTGTGTGAAATTTTTTGTGTATTTTTGTGTGTTCTTTATCATTGTACCGCTGCTGGCAAATTCATTTCACTTGCACTTTATGTGCAATGTGACGAATAAAACTGATTTTTGTTGTTGGATAGAAAGAATTGTGAGGGCTATCGGCCAAATGCAGACAAGCTGGTCTTCTTCATCTTGCGTATAGCGTGCACAGCCTAAAGTTGTAGGGCAACCTGTTCTATTTGATCTTATTTGATTGTGCATGCCAGGTTGATTGCATTCGTTGAAACAAGGCGGACCACATGAAGGTTGGAATCTTCCACCCCAGACAAGCGGTAACTAGCCCAATGTGGCTAGTTCAGGTCAGGCTGACCCAAACTATTATCTGTCCATTCAATCCCCTACTGCTGCCTGTTCTGCTGAGATCCAAACACATTTTGCTCAAGATTCCAAAATCTGCAGTTTTTTATCTCAAATTTTTGATCTTAATCTTCTTTCAGAAGGAATTTGCACACGCCAAATATGAAACAATTCAAATCATGCTGTGGCTGAATGCATTTCAATAGAATCAAAGATTTATTCCCTGGAAGGCAGCTATTCAGCCCATTTAGTCTTTCCCAAAGTGGGGCAATCCCATGAGTCCTATTACTGATAACTTTGCAGATTATTCCTCAATTGCACCACATCGGCTGAAATTTAGTTCCAAAGGTTTAGGTAGATTCCAATTATTGTATTTAAACAATTGAGTAAAAATACATCTAACTGTCATCTCCCTCTACCCTAAATAAACTAGAAATTCCACTTTTGTGATATTTTTGGGCATGCAACCCTGGGGGCTCAATAACCAATTACAGCTGACAGTCTTTCCACTTGCTTTCCTTTGCTGTTCTGTTCTGTATATAGAAGCAAATAGATTAGAAAAATGTATGTTTAAGTGTACTAGAAAATGCTTGGGATATCACATGCCCCAGTTACTGTCAATTAGGAGCCAGGCTGAACCTGTCTGGAAAACAATTGGCTAATCCTAAAAAATGTTCCTTTGCTGTTATTATAAAATCCTCAATGTGGCCTGACTTTGATCCACCCACTGTGATCAGGAAACCAATGGCAAAGTCGAAAGCCTGGGTTTGCTCTGCTGTGTGCCTGCAAGGGAATAGCTCTGACAGTGGCTCAGGCAGGTTGCTGTTGAGAGCACAATCCAATGAGCCTGATGCGCACTTTTTTTGTTAAGCAACCTTTTTGGAACGAGCCCAGCACAAAGCCTCAGGGGGTCACCTACCAGAACTCCCTGACAGATCCACAGCCCACGGGGAGCCGGAAGCATTTGCAGTGTGCCAGCAGGTGGAGAGGCATTTTCATGCCGCTGCTTGGAAACTTTTATCTACTGATCAACAAAAGATGCCAGAGGGTTGATTGGGGTATCCCAAGTCTGACAGCCGGTTAAAACTACAGCCAATTGCCTGACAGAGGAGAGAGAGAGAGAGAGAGAGAGCACTGGAGGTTGATTAAGAGGGAGAGAAATGGTGGGAGCGAGGGAAGGGGAGAGTGTGACAGTGGTAACGAGAAATAGTGAGAGAGAAAGAAAATGATAGAGTAGGGGGAGAGAGAGAGAGGGGGGGGAAGTAAAAACAACCATTGCCGTTAATTCCTGAGAGTGTGCACAACACCTCAGAACTTGCATTATAATCTCTGTCTCAAAGCTACCGCTCGGTGCCTTGCTCCATTAATTACCTCCCAGCCTTTAAGACAAATTTAGCACAAAGTACCTGTGGGTTCTGATTGCTTTAAACAAGCCAAATAGGGTTCAATGCAATTAACAAATAGGTTATTCTAAATTAACTTTCAGTTTGATTCTAAATTAACTTTCAGTTGCTATTAAGCATTGTCACTGCTACGTTTTCCAAAAGGGAGATCTTTAACGACTCACTTTGTATAAATGTGAGAGTGAGTAGGGAGAAGTGTGTGTGTGTGTGTTAGAGTGTGTGTGTCTTGATGAGTGTAAACATGTACATGTTTGGACAAGCAAGATTGTGAGCTCATTGCGTTTGCGTTGATGTGAGCATTTGTGTGTGCGCGAGTCTATGTGAGTGCGTTTGTGAGAGTAGGTTTGTGATCATCTGTGCACAAGCTGCATGCATGAGTGAATATGTGCGAGTGTGAATGTGTGTCTGTATGCTGTATTAGAGTTTGTGCATTTGTGCTTTTATTTATTTGTGTGAGAGGCTAACATAAGTGTGTGCGAGTGTATGTGACAGTGGGAGCATGAGAGCGTGTGTTGATATGTAATTGATTGAATGTGAGTGTGAGAATGAGTCTGTGTGCATGCGCGCGTGTCCTTGTGTGCGTTGGTGTGTGTGCGTGTGCCTTGTCTGCATGTGTGCGCGACTGTGAACATTTGTTATGTAAATGAGGGTCTGCTTTTCTAAATGCCATGACCTTTAATCAGCCCTCAGGCAAATGCTATGCCCAAATAACATGTTCAGGCAGAACTAAGTTTGAGGAACCTTCCTTTATGTATCTTTAGATTGTAAGAATGACCAGTGTCTATTAAAGCCCTCCAGATGATTGTAAAACAATTTATGGAGGGTTCAAATGTCGCACGCCACTTTTTGGTGAAGCAGTCCTACTTCTTATAGCCATGGATTAGTCCAGGGCTGCTTTCATTCTTAATTCAACATTAAAATGAAACTGGGAAAAGAAGAAACAAAAACAAAGAAACGATGTGAATTGTTCCAAGGTGTTGTCCACAGATAACACTCTGCATTGGTGATTTTTTAAAATGTCTGTGGTAAGATTTCTATGGCAATATAGAAATAGACTGAAACAGTGCATAATCCTGAATCAAGTTGTAGGTTCAAGAGATGAATTCCTCATTATATGTATTTAACACTAATGGAGACATTCTCTTTAATGCTACCAAACTAATGTTTGCTGTCCTGTCTTACATAGGACATAGGAATAGTACCTTGAGTTTGTTCAAGAGTCAAGAGTCAAGAATAGTCATATGTCCCAACAACGAAACAATGAAATCCTTACGTGCAGCAGCATAACTGCCCTGTAACATGATACACATAGATACTGCTGTATTTAATAAATGATAAAATTAAATAAACTAACAACCAACCCCAATGCCAGTACTAAAAAGCTGAATCTCTTTAATACAACCCAAGATGGTCCATAGTTCATTGGTTACTATTGTGTAGTTCTGGGGTTAGTTGTTGTGTAGTCTGTTCTATCATTCGATAAGATCACGAATGGTAGGTGCCTTTCCCTCTACATAAACTCTTTTCTCGCAGCACTTACTTCCTTTTGTGTAACAAAAATATGTCAGCCCCCAGATTTAAGATTAAGACTTGATCCAGGAACTGCTGTGTGCAGATATGTTATTGTCTACCAGATTTCTCCTACCCCATGTGTTTCATAACTGATGACTACCAGACTTGAATCATGTCCATCAGCAAGCTTGGGTTTCTTGCCCATTCATTAAGTCGTCTTTAAATACAGCAAATAGTTGCAGTCTCAATACATTCTTATTGGACGCCTCTGGTCACACCTGCTAATTTAAAGACTTCCCCATTATTCCCATCCTTTGCCTCTTGTCACTTGGCCAACATCTTAACAGATTTTAAATTTACTTTATCAAGTGCTTTCTGGAAGTCCATATAAATATCATTCATGGTCCAGTACTTTAGTCACCTCTTGAAAACAAATTCAATCAGTTTTGTCAGGCGTGACCTACCCTTTACAAATCCATGCTGGCTCTCTCTGATCAGCTGAAAATCTTCAAGGTGTTCATTTACTTCATCCTTAATTATAGACTCTAGTAGTTTCTTGACAACAGATGTTAAGATAACTTGTCTATAATTCCCTGGATTCTCTCTCTCCCTCTCATCTTTCTTAAACAACAGTGTTCTATTTGGACAATAAGATTGAGCTACATGAAAACAGTTCCTTAATGTAGTACTCTTTCCTTTTTAAAGAAATATTATTTACTCTGTCGATTCTCCTCCACTCCATGACATTGGAAAGCAATTGTACTTTGTACAACAGGATTCCCAGTCATTACTTTTGCTCCATTGTCATCACAACATCAGCACTTAAAGTGTAAATGCTTGTATTTCCATAGTGTCTTTCCTTGTCGCTGTATCTCCCAAAAATACTTTACAAAAATGAAGTATTTCTGAAGTGTAGAAACAAGAAACTGCAGATGGTGATAAGTGCCTTGCCTGTTGATGTGCCTGTCTACTGTAAATAGGATACAAAGCTATTGGGGCCAATTGTCAAAAAGCTTGGCCAGGACACGCTAGGCCAAACGTCATGGTTCTGTTCTACACCATGATTCTATAAATGCAAAACTGTACAAAGGAATGCAAATTATCAGAGTTGTTGATACGCCAATGAGCCAAAAAGCTGTCTGCTGTCACAATTGAATCCAGGGCACTGTATTAGAGAGGAGCAGGAGAGATCTCACGTATGCCCAAGCCAATATTTTCTCCAATATGATGGTCATCATTATCTCATTGGTAATTTTGGCAGCCGATGCAAAAACTGGACATAACATTCTCAGCATTGCAACAGAGACTTAATTTCACTAAATGACAAGAGCATTGAGATGTTCTGAGCTCGCACTTCAGATAGAAGTCCTCATCTCTTTAATAGCGTGGCACTTCCCAAGGAGAAGTGACAGCCAGTTGAGACTAATGAAAGCGCACACATAATGGTGGGAAGAAATGTGTCGTGACCAACACAGCTCATTGGCAGCTTGCTGAGGAAAAGTATATCCGTGCAAATGAATATTTGCAGATTGACAATCTAGTCAGCAGTGTATTTACAAACAAATTCATTGCAGTACCACATGTGCCAAAGTAAACATGGTTTAAGCTTGCCAACTATAGGCATGTTCAGTTGTTGCACTATTTATGCATCTCAGGTATGACACCGAAGGACTGAACTCAACCCTGTTAATGACCATAAATAATAATGACTGCATTCTTCCCTTGTTCGATCTTTTTGCACTCACTAATCGGCCCTGACAGCTAGCTTTGCTCTCTTATTAACTCTGCCTCGGTGGCTATAATCAGTGGCAGTGAAGTCAAGTGGAAGATGTTGTATGCAGTAAAGGCTAACTCATCCACACCTACTGGCTCATCCCAGTTCAACCTTTGCTTCAAGGGCATTGCTCTCTCTGCACTGTCTGTATCTGACAGGACACACTTGCAGTGTTACATTTTGGAACAAAAATATCCAATGGCACAATTTCCAAATAGAGAGTTTTGCATCAGTATTCCAGATAATGCTAATTCCAATGTCAACATCATTAAAATAGAATGAAACAAAAAGAGTGCAGCAAATATTTAGAACTCTGATGAGAGCCCATTAACAAGATGTTAATCATGTTTCTTTCTCCAAAGATGCTTACCAATCTCTTGAGTGTTGGCCAGCACTTTTTATTTCAGATTTCTAGCATTTGCAGTATTTTGCTCCTCAATTAGTGAAAAGGTTATCTTGTTATCACATTGATGCGAGAGGGAGCTTATGTCGGCGAATTGACTCCTGAACGTCCTGCAGTGCATAGGTCCTTCATGTACTGTAAAACAGCTTACGATGTTCTTAACAGGGTGTGGAAGATAAGAGAGAAAAACAATTTTAGCTGCGGAGTTGATTTGAAGACAAAACTCATTTGGCCTCACAACTATTATTAGTTGCACTTTATGCCACAGTGCAAGGTTAAGAAAGGGTTCATTTTGCTGTTGCTGAGGTTGGGGGAAGATAATTTAACTCATGAAATGGGAAAGAAGGTCAAATAGTTTTCTGCTGAGCAAATAGTTGCATCCCTGAATTCTTCATTACATTCCCTGCATCCATCCTGCATTGCTTTTCAATTTGAAAATTTATTTTAAATGGTAACTCTTGAACTTTGTTGCACAGAATACTAACCCCTTCATAAGCTGCTTCATTCCAGCTCCTACAGTATAGGACGTTGCAGTTTATCTGAAGAGGCATCAGCTGCATTACTGTTTGGAAATTAGAAGGATGAACAGTGATCTTATTGAAACAAATAAGATCCCAAATGGGTATGACAGGATGGATGTTTTCACTAGTGGGAGAATCTGCAATAATGGGACGTAGTTTCAAGAAAAGGGTCTGGTCATTTAAAACTATGTTTCGTGGATATTTCTTCTTGCAGAGAGTGGTGGCCCTGTGGGAATTCTCTTTCCTAGAAAATTATGGATGTTAGCTCATAAGAGGTAGAGGTAAAAAAGTAGTAAACACTGCCCAGCCCATCATCGTCTCTGACCTCCCTTCCATCAAGGGGATCTATCACAGTCGCTGCCTCTAAAAGGCTGGCAGCATCATCAAGGACCCACACCATCCGGGCCACACACTCATCTCCCCACTACCTTCAGGTAGAAGGTACAGGAGGCTGAAGACTGCAACGACCAGGTTCAGGAATAGCTACTTCCCCACAGCCATCAGGCTATTAAACTCGGCTCGGACAAAACACTGAACATTAATAGCCCATTATCTGTTTATTTGCACTTTATCAGTTTATTTATTCATGTGTATATATATTTATACAGTGGTATATAGACACACTGATCTGTTCTGTATTCGTGCCTACTATGTTCTTGTGTGCTAAAGCAAAGCAAAAATTTCATTGTCCTATCAGGGACACATGACAATAAACTCTTGAAGTCTTGAACTTGAAGTAATTTTTGAAAGATCGGGGAATTGAGGACTATGGGAATTTGGCACTGGAAAGGAGATGAGACCTGGGGTAGATCAGCTATGATCACATTGAATGGCAGGGCAAGCTTGAGTTTAGTTTAGTTTAGAGATACAACGTGGAAACAGGCCACCGAGTTCGCTCCGACCAGCGATCCCTGCATATTAACACTATCCTACCTACACTAGGGACAATTTTTTAAAAACATTTACCAAGCCAATTAACCTCCATACCTGTACGTCTTTGGAGTGTGGGAGGAAACCGAAGATCTCAGAGAAAACCCACTCAGGCCACAGGGAGATCGTACAAACTCCGTACAGACAGCACCCATAGTCGGGATCGAACCCTGATCTCCAGTGCAGCATTCGCTAAAAGGCAGCAACTCTACCGCTGCACCACCATCACCACCACAATTTAACTTTCAAAACTGAGATTAAAATTGAGCTTTTAATGGTTTACATGACATTGTTTAAGCCTTAAACATGGAAGTGATCTGGTTGATGGGTTTAAAGTGATGGATAAGATCAGGAATTCAAATTACTGTCAGATCTCCCGGGAGTAAAATCAGAAATTATTTCTTCACACAAAGAAATCAAAAATGAAAACCCTTTTTCCCCAGGAAGTTCAGGATGCCAAGGTATCAATTGAAATTTCAGAGATTTTTGCTAGTCTGGGTTTTGCTAGTCTGGGTTAGTCAAAAAGGCACAACAGAGGATGCATTTCCTACGGCAGCTGAGGAAGCACAATCTGCCACAGGCAATGATGGTCCAATTCTACACGGCCATCGTAGTCTGTTTTCACCTTCTCCATCATGGTCTGGTTTGGTTCAGCCACCAAGTACGATACCTGGAGGCTGCAGCGAATCGTCCGATCAGCAGAGAAGATTATTGGCTGCAACCTTCCCTCCATTGATGAACTGTACACTGCAAGGGCCAGGAAGCGAGCGGGCAAGATCATCTCTGACCCCTCTCACCCTGGCCACAAACTCTTTGAATAACTTCCTTTTGGAAGGCGACTCCGGACTGTCAAAGCTGCCACAGCCAGACATAAAAACAGTTTTTATCCACGAGTAGTTGCTCTACTCAACAGCCAAAAATCTGTAGCCTTCCTTTGATCTGGTATTTTGTTGGTTCACATGATTGATCAATGGTGTTTCATCATTAATGTTTTATTATTATTAATGTTTAGTGTTTTCTGAGCCATTCGTAACGGTATGTCATGTTGTTACTTGTGGGCGGAGCACCAAGGCAAATTCCTTGTATGTGAATACTTGGCCAATAAACTTACTTACTTACTTACTTACTCAAGGAATGTGCATCCAATGTGACTGAATGGAACTGGGATACAGAGCAGCCATAGTAAAATTGTGTGATTTAATTGCACATTTCTAATATCAAAATGAAGAAATTCAGTGACAACTTGGAGAAATCATAAAGCACTGATTGTAGATCATGATTCATTATATATTAAACTGCATTTTATCCTTTAATAGAACCAATTAAAAATAAATTGTGTTTCACTTACATCTGCAGTATGGAAGTTGTGGCATGAAATGACTAACAGTGCAAGCAAGTAAATTAATAACCCACATTCATAACTCAACAGCCAACTTTGGCATACTGGTTCATGGTGTCAAACCAGCACAAGCTAAAATATTTGTTCAGAACTTGTTGGGAGATTAATGCTGAGTTAATGCTATGCTCAATGTGCAAGTCGGCAACTTTTACCGAGGAATAGATGTTACGAGTTGCAAATTGCTACCAATTTGCTGGGAGATTTGCACTGCTCCAACATTATACCCGAGAAATCAGCGGCTTACCACAACCTCTCCCTGAACAGGAATTTGCTGCATTTATATTTGATAAACAAATTAAGCCCTCTGCAGAAAGTTAGTGCTTGCATTAAATGATGTGAAGGCTCTTTTACTGAGGTATACCTCCCTCAAATGTCAGTCAAGCAGAATAACTCTGCAGCTCTTTTTTAAAGTCATACCACATGATCTTTTAGTCACCAAAGAAAACAGACACTAGCTCAGCAAAAGATATTGGCATAGAAATGTTCCTGTTTATATCAAGTGCATAATCTAATGAAACCAGATTTTGGATTCAGACTTCGATATGCATAGATTGATTGCATGCACCATTGTATTGAAGTGCTTTATCTAATGAAACCAGATTTTGGATTCAGACTTTGAAATGCATAGATTGATTGCATGCACCATTGCATTGCCTGCAGCCCCCCCCCCCCGCCGCTGCCCCCTCTATGCATTACACTTGTGTATCGGCCCAGATTTTCTTATTCACGTCTCGGGAGCAGGAACTGAACTCACAACCCTCTGACGTGGTAAGAACACTCACACTGTGCTGCAGCAGACAATAAGGGAACTGGATCCAAACTTCATCACACCAGAACGAGTAAAATTCCAGGCCTTTGTTAAATGAATGCCGGTAAAAAACTGTGAATGTTGACCAGATTACACAGTGGGCAGAAGATGATCAGACATCCTGGGCTCCACCTACAGGGGATGAGAAATAGCTAGTTTAGATCAAGCTGTAAACAAATGACTCTGACAGCTCTGTGTTTATGGGTCCTCTGCAGAGCAACCAGCATACTCCTTCAGTAATGAAGCAACTGAGAATTAGGCCATGGGCTTCTGATGAGAAATGAACAGATGTTTGCGCAATCAGTTTAAGTGAAATGCACTTTGGCGAGCAGACTATTATTATTGTTTTATCATGCTTGCTGATGGTTCTGAGCAAGAGAACAATAGTGTGTGCCAACAGACTGTGTGTGTCAAGTCTCAGTACTCATGTGCTGCCATGTGGATAATATGGGTGGGAATTTTTGGCTGCCAGTACAGAAAGCAAAGTTTGTCACAAAGCGCTATGCGTTCAAATAATATTTTAAAAATAATTTTTACCACTTTTAGAAACTCAGGGCATTCCAAAGTGTGTTCCAACCAGTCGGGTATGTCTGTTTTGAAGTGTTGTCACTTTATTTTGCTTTGTAGAGAAGAGTCCTACTCCAGAACTAGAGCCTAAATCGCTGGGTTAATGCAACACTGTTTCTCAGTGCACAATGTGGCAATGTATGTTTGTTGATCTCCGCTTCTGAAATTGGGCTCAATGGAATAGGGAGCAGTGATTGAGGCAGTGCAGCGTAGGTTCTCAAGATTGATCCCTGGGATGGCGGGACTGTCATATGAGGAGAGATTGAAAAGACTAGTCTTGTATTCACTGGAGTTTAGAAGGATGAGGGGGCATCTTATAGAAAGATATAAAATTATAAATGGACTGGACAAGCTAGATGCAGGAAAAATGGTCCCTATGTCGGGCGAGTCCAGAAACGGGGGCCACAGTCTTAGAATAAACGGAAGGTCATTTAAGACTGAGAAAAAACTTTTTCTCCCAGAGAGTTGTGAATTTATGGAATTCCCTGCCGCAGAGGGCAGTGGAGGCCAAATCACTGGATGGATTTAAGAGAGAGTTAGATAGAGCTCTAGGGGCTAGTGGAGTCAAGGGATATGGGGAGAAGGCAGGCACGGGTTATTGATAGGGGACGATCAGCCATGATCACAATGAATGGCGGTGCTGGCTCGAAGGACCGAATGGCCTCCTCCTGCACCTATTTTCTATGTTTCTATGTTTCTAATAGAGCTGTGCATCGTAGCTCCAGCAACTCCCTCCCATTCCTGAGCTCTGGTGATAGATGTAGTCTAACATACAAAGGCAGGATGAGCCAGTTTTTGCACAGTAAACTCCCATGTGTACCTAGGTGATGCAACTGATACTGATGGAGGGACAATGTAGCTGAGCTACTGCCTCGTAGTTCCAGTGACCCTAGTTCACTCCTGGCTTCAGGTGCTGTCTGTGTGACGTTTACAAGCTCCTCCTGTGTCCTCTATGAGCTCTAGTTTCCACCAACATGCAAAAGATTTGTGAAGGAAGGAATTGCAGATGCTGGCTTACACCGAAGATAGACACAAAATGCTGGAGTAACTCAGTGGGTCAGGCAGCATCTCTCGAGAAAAGGAATAGATGATGCTTAGACAATAGACAATCGGTACTGGAGTAGGCCATTCGGTCCTTCGAGCCAGGTCCGCCATTCAATGTGATCAAGGCTTTGGTTTGAGACCCTTCTTCTGACTGAGAGTTTTAGCTTTAGTTTTTTTTAAAATTTGTTTTAGTTTTATGGTGCTCATCTGTGGGGTCATGGTCCAGGGGAAAGTAGGAGGAGGTGTCCAAGAGTTGGCACCTGGCCTCAGCTTGGTAGAGGACTCTCCATCTGCAGAGGCACCTCGGCTCGCCCCATCCACACCAACCTTCAAGCACCCATATACACAAATCCAATTTTATTCTGCCCACACACCCATCATCTCCACCCAGATTCTACCACACATTTGGTATCTAGAGGCAATTCATGGCAACTAACTATTCTACCAACCTGGTCTTTTTTGGGATGTAAGAGGAAATTAACACACCTCACAGAATCCAGTGTAACAGGAAGAACTTAAACACTGCACCACTCAGATTTAGAAGGGGGTCGCTGGAGCTATGATGCACAGCTCTACTTACAGCACCAATATTCAATTGATGTGCATATTATATCAATTGAATCTTGGTATGACCAGCCCTCTGGCTTGATACAAAAGGAAGGAAAAGATTTAATTCTTGCAGCAAATTCCAGAGAACCAGGGTGCCATAAGAACTATTAAGCTGATATTGACAATTTGAAGTATAGTTATCAATATAAAACATAAAAACAAAAGAAAATTAGTAAGACAGCGTTTGGAGTAGTGTGTTTAGTTTTGGATATACTGCTATAGGATAGACATGGTTAAACTGGAAAGAGTACCGAGAAGATTTACAAGGATATTGCCAGGACTTGCCTCTGCCTCCTAATCCCATTTTTCCTGCCTTCTCCCCATAATCCTTGACACCCGTTCTAATCAAGAATTTGTCTATCTCTACCTTAAAAATATCCACTGACTTGACCTCCACATCCCTCTGTAGCAATGAGTTCCACATATTAACTACCATCTGACTAAAGAAGTTCTTCCTCATCTCCTTTCTAAAAGAGCGCCCTTTATTTCTGAGTATGACCTCTGGTCCTTGACTCTCCCACCAGTGGAAACATCCTTTCTACATCCGCTCTATCTATGCCTTTCATTATTCTGTAAGTTTCAATGTGGTAGATCTTGATTGGTACGGGGAATTTGATGACAGGTTTGTTTCTGTGCTGCATAACTCTATGACTCAAGGTGAGTTGTTACAACCTTGGTGGATTATAGCAGATCATGACTCACACTGAAGAAGATCCAGTCAGGGGTGGTATTTAAACTGCAGAGGCTCCTGACTCACAATTAGTGTTTTAGTTTAGTTTATTGTCACATGTACCGAGGTACAGTGAAAAAACTTTTGTTGTGTGCTGACCAATCAGCGGTAAGACTATATATGCTTACAATTGAGCCGTTCATAGAGTTCAGATACATGATAAATCGTTGGGATGTAATGTTAAAATTGTACAAGGCATTGGTGAGGCCAATTCTGGAGTATGGTGTACAATTTTGGTCGCCTAATTATAGGAAGGATGTCAACAAAATAGAGAGAGTACAGAGGAGATTTACTAGAATGTTGCCTGGGTTTCAGCAACTAAGTTACAGAGAAAGGTTGAACAAGTTAGGGCTTTATTCTTTGGAGCGCAGAAGGTTAAGGGGGGACTTGATAGAGGTTTTTAAAATGATGAGACGGATAGACAGAGTTGACGTGGAAAAGCTTTTCCCACTGAGAGTAGGGAAGATTCAAACAAGGGGACATGACTTGAGAATTAAGGGACTGAAGTTTAGGGGTAACATGTGGGGGAACTTCTTTACTCAGAGAGTGGTAGCTGTGTGGAATGAGCTTCCAGTGAAGGTGGTGGAGGCAGGTTCGTTTTTATCATTTAAAAATAAATTGGATAGTTATATGGATGGGAAAGGAATGGAGGGTTATGGTCTGAGCGCAGGTATATGGGACTAGGGGAGATTATGTGTTCGGCACGGACTAGAAGGGTCGAGATGGCCTGTTTCCGTGCTGTAATTGTTATATGGTTATATGGTTATAAAGGGAATAATGTTTAGTGCAAGAAACATTCCAGTAAGGTCTGATTAAAGATAGTCCAAGAGTCTTTAGTGAGGTAGATAGTAGCTCATGATCGCTCTTTAATTGTTGGCAGGGTTGTTCAGTTGCCCGATAACAGCTGGAAGAAAACTGTCTCTGAATCTGGAGGTATGCGTTTTCACACTTCTGTACCTCTTGCCTGATGGAAGCGGGGAGAAGGAGGAGTGACCGGGTGAGACAGATCGTTGATTATGCTGGTGGTTTTGCTAAGGTAACATGACATGTAGGTGGAGTCAATAGAATCTAGGTTGATTTTTACGATGATCTGGGCTGCATCCACAATTCTCTGCAATTTCTTCTGCTCTTAGATGGAGCTGTTCCCAAACCATGCCGTGATGCATGGTGCAAAGTGTCTTTCAAGGGTCACAGTGTTCATGCTGATCCCTAAGATTTCATCTGTTGAATAAAATAAGCCACTGATTTGGTAAGCAGTTGTGTTTGTGCAAAATAAAGAAATACTTCAATTTGCCTCAAAGGTACACAAAAATGCTGGAGAAACTCAGCGGGTGCAGCAGCATCTATGGAGTGAAGGAAATAGGCAACGTTTCGGGCCGAAATCCATCTTCAGACTGATGGCTGCCTTCAATTTGTCTCGCTCACTTGGGACAAAATTTACGAATGATGACGTACTTCTGTATTGTCCTCTCTGTATGCTGTAGACCTCCTCAAACAGCAATGTGATAATGACAAGAAGAGCTGAGTGATTGGCTGGGGTGTCGGGGAGAAGTCCCCTGCTCCCCTGTAAAGACAATGTCTTGATTTAATATTCCACCTGCAAGATCTCCCCACTGCACATAAGTAAACCAACTACTCTGATAATAGCTCCCTGATAATCTCACATTCTGACATGTTCTGATATTAACCATGATCATCCATGATCAGCCATGATCATATTGAATGACGGTGCAGGCTCGAAGGGCCGAATGGCCTACTCCTGCACCTATTTTCTATGTTTCTAACATGGAGGCACACACAGTACATTTTACTGTGTTGGTGTAATATCATAAAATGATCTGTCACTGACAGTTCATTCTTACTTAAATCTAACAAGTTAGTTCTATCTTGATAAAGTTCCATTAACCTTTATAAACTACAAACTATGTGTATGTGATTCAAAACAAAAGGCCACTATATTGATCTTGGGTTTGTGAAGCCATTATCCTTTCCACCTTCCTTACTCCAGTCTAGTTTTACTATCATGGCTTTGTTCATTGCAGGTTTTGCTCATTGCAAGTCAACTGAGTTAATTTAACTGAGCTGTTTTGAGGAGGTGATAAAGGTGATTAATGAGGATAGGGCAGTGGATGTTGTCTATGTGGATTGTAGAAATGTATTTGATAAAGTACCTTATGGTAGGCTTATCTAGGAGATTACGATTCATGGTGACTTCCTTAGTTTGGATTCAGAACTGTTTTACCTACAGAAGACAGATGGCAGGGTTGTGGTGGAAGAGTGTTATTCTGCCTGAAGTTATGTGATCAGTGGTGTTCCATAAGAATCTACGCTGGGACCGCTGTTGTTTGTGATATATATACAATAGAAATAACTGACATGAATGTAGATGGGTTAATCGGTCTGCAGAAGACACCAAAATTGGTGCAGTTGTGGACAGTGAAGAAGGCTGTAAAGGATACAGCGAGATATCGATCAGTTCCAGATGTGGGGAGAGAAATGGCAGATAACATTTAATCCCAGCAAGTAAGGTGTTTCACTTTGGGAGGGGAAAATATATTGTCAAGGGCAAGACCCTTAACAGCAGTGATGTACAGAGGGATCTTGTGGTCCAAGTTCATAGCTCTCTGCAAGTGCAACACAAGCAGAATGAGAGGTAAAGAAGATGTATAGAATGTTTTCCTTCATCAGTTGAGGCATTGAATATATGAGTCAATAAGTCATGTTGCCGTTTTTTCGAAAAATTTGGTTAGGCCACATCTGGAGTATTATGAGCAGGTTTGGTTGTCCCATTACCAAAAGATGTAGAGGCTTTAGAGAGAATGTAGAAAACGTTTACAAAAATGCTGCCTAGATTAGCAGGTATTGGCTATAAGGAGAAGTTGGATAAACTTGGATTTTTCGTTTTGGCATATTGGAGGTTGAGGGAAGATCTGATAGACATTTCTAAAATGATGAGAGGCATAAATAGGTGTAGACAGTCTGAATCTTTTCCCCAGAGTGGAAATGTCAAAGTCTAAAGGGCATAGGTTTAAGGTCAGAGAAGGGTAGTTTATATGGGATGTGCTTGGCAAATTCATTTTACACAGAGAGTGGTAAGGGCCTGGAATGCACTATCAGGGGTGGTAGTGGAAGCAGATAACATTGTGGTGTTTAATAGGCTTTTAGATAAATACATGGGATATGCTGGGAATGGAGGGATATGGATCATATAGGCAGTGGAAATGAGTTAAACTAGACATCATGTCGGGCATGGACCCTAATCTGAGAAATGACATTCTTGCCATAGAGGGAGCACAGAGAAGGTTCACCAGACTGATTCCTGGGATGTCAGGACTTTCATATGAAGAAAGACTGGATAGACTCGGCTTGTACTAGCTAGAATTTAGAAGATTGAGGGGGGATCTTATAGAAACTTACAAAATTCTTAAGGGGTTTGACAGGCTAGATGCAGGAAGATTGTTCCCGATGTTGGGGATGTCCAGAACAAGGGGTCACAGTTTAAGGATAAGGGGGAAATCTTTTGGGACCGAGATGAGAAAAACATTTTTCACGCAGAGAGTGGTGATTCTGTGGAATTCTCTGCCACAGAAGGTAGTTGAGGCCAGTTCATTGGCTATATTTAAGAGGGAGTTAGATGTGGCCCTTGTGGCTAAAGGGATCAGGGGGTATGGAGAGAAGGCAGGTACAGGATACTGAGTTGGACGATCAGCCATGGTCATATTGAATGGCAGTGCAGGCTCGAAGGGCCGAATGGCCTACTCCTGCACCTATTTTCTATGTTTCTATGTTTCTAAAGGACCTGTTCCTGTGCTGTACAGTTCTATGGCCCAACCTATGACGGTTCCACTCGCATGATAATAAAGAAGTTAATCATTTCAAATAATGCTTCCTTTTTCCTTTGTGTAAGGCCACTTCTCTCCAATGTTTGCCAACTGAGGTGAAGGCAGCCCTATCTAGACTAGTAGTGAACATGATGGAGGTGGCTCAGTCATGCACTGAGGCCATTGTGCATCCACTCTCTGGAAAATTGAATTTGCAATACATCAGTGCAGACGAGTGAAAAAAACTGTGAAAAATAGCAATCACAGCATCCTTATAGTTCTTAGCATAAGGTAAATATCTGCCATGGACATTATGGGCCAAAGGACCTGTTCCTGTCTGATCTATGACAACCTTTTTGATGTTGTTCTGATGTTGTTGATTGGTACTTGAGGCCAGGACATTGGGTGAGCTTCAGTGAGGTTCTTTGGAACAGTATCATTATCAGTATCAGCAGAGGAGTGAAGGGCCAAGGTATGGGCCTCATGTTAAAGACAGCACATCTGGCACATTATCTTAACCTTGGATATGCTTTCAGATAGACACTTGGAATATGCAGGATCACATGATAATAAAGAACTTAATCATTGTGGAACATAATAGAACCACAGTGAGATATCTGGACTGTTTTTTTAAACTACAACTTTACCCCGCAAGGGTAGGAGTAAGAGTGATAGCTGCAAGGCAAAGTGTAAAGGATATCTCAATGGAGGTTATTAAAATGAAGTTCAATGATGAATTGAAAAATATTTTTTCATCCAGGCGAGGTTTCTGTGACAATTATTTGAATGAAAGGATGGTTCGGGACTGCAACATGAAACGTGTCACTCCTGGGAATGGTTCAGGCCAAGACTGTTGAAAATTTTTAGGTGAAACAAGATCAAGAAATATTGGAAGCCGAATAAGATACAAGGCCAAAGACTAATCTATGGCTGCGGGATTATTTTTGAATGGTTCCACCAGATTGCTCCTGGAGAATTGAAAAGCTGAATGGCCTCCGTCTGCAGTGGGAAACCAGTGATTCTTTCCCCAAGACCATAATCCATAAACAAGTGATGGCGGCATACAGCTTGTGCCACATAACATGCATTCTTTTATCCTGGCTTGCTAAAATTAATTGATGTATAAGCAGATGACGTTCTTCGTTGTTACAAAATCTAGGGCAGCACAGTGGCATCACAGTAGAGCGGCTGCCTTACAGAGGCAGGGACCCTGGTTCGATCCTGACTACTGTGTACTGGAATACATGGATGGCTCAACTCACTATTCCATCATTGATCAAGATTATAAGGAAGGTCTAATCAAGTTGAGCTTGCCGCTGTCAAACGTTCTTGGAACAATTAACGACCCTGATAGCGAATTTAAAAGCCGTTGACATGGATGCAAATAATAAAAAATTACATATAAATACTTTTAAATTAAATATTATTGACAGCTAACAAATAATTAAAAACTTTATCATGAGGTAATATTTACCTACACTTAACTTCTTCTACCAGGTTGGCCAAATGAACAGGATTGGCTAATGTTAACCAGTTTACCTGGCATAAAATGGAGGGGGCACATTGCATCCAGACCCTCTCTTCAGAATATCTGTGCATCAACACTGCGCTCAGTGGTAGGTCCACCATGTAAATCAAAAATGCTCCAGCATATAATCTCCACCAGCTGCCCTGGACTTCCACCTCTGGCCAAACGTGTGGGTAAGGCCCAACCTAGCCGAGCCTGACTACAAAGGACTTACAACTGTCGGCTCCCCTCAGAACTGACCATTGTGAGTTTACTTTACATGACCCTTACCTCTTTCCATGTTGACAATAAGTGACATTACATCAGGCGAGACTGTTGCCTTGTATAGAAGGTGACCTCACAACAGGGTATCTCCTATTCTAAAACATAGTCATCTTTGAAAAAGACACATGATTGAGGGATGCCGGCGAGAACAGAAATGGATGGGCTTTTTCTCAGCTTGTAAAATCATGTCAAAGAACGATATTTTTGCTCAAAATGGTTTTGTTTCCATATTAAAATGATCATCTAAATTTATGAAAGGCGTGTAGTTTGTAATTTGTTTACCATCCCAAAATTCTGGCAATTAGCTGTCCCCTGCAACTGAGAACACGTGAAGTTATGTAAGTGGTGGCGAGAAACTTATCAAAATCCTCGAGCATTGATAACCTAATGCTGAGGAGGCTTGTGAGTGATCATCCCATTCTTCTCACTGTGCAAAGTTACCACACGCAAGGAGGACCCCTACTATATACTATTCAGGTGCGGGGGAATCACTGTTGACAAAACTGCGTGCGAAGATTTGGCCAGCTTGAACTGCATGAGCCTGGGTAATCTTATAATGTGCGCAATAAAAAACAGAAACAAGCCAAAACAGCAGCTGTTGGCCCTGTCAGCTGCGTCTGGCGGGCTGCAGCTTTTTCTCCACTGCTGTGCAGACGGCAAGCTAATAAAGCCCCCAAGAAATCAACATATTTCTCCAAAGCACCTGTCCCACTACTATTATCCACTGTCCTTCAATATTCTTTTATCATTATTATTAAACCCACAAAAAACAAATGAGATTGGGTGTAAATCTCTTGTCTTAAGCAGATGGAATAGAATGTTATTTTGTGTACTACGCTGTCTACTTCAAATCTCCGGTCATGTGCTTCTATTTCAAATTGTTTGCAAGAAGGCAGAGGGTGGAGTTTCATTTTAAGGGATGATCAATGATCTGATCGCAAATGACACTCAAAATGTTATGAGATTTTGGCAGTGCTTTGTGTATCACCCTTATGCATGCTGACCTTTACTAGTTCCCAGCTAAGCCTTCCCCCTGTTTTAAAATCTACTCTTGCATTCAAGTGCCTAGGTGCAAATATCACCAAACACTTTGTTCTGATCCGACCATATTGACATCACGGTCAAGAAAGCACACTTCCACCTCTACCTCCTCAGCGGAATCAGTAGCTCGCATGTCTCCAATGGCACTAGCAATTTCTATCGATGCCCCGTAGAAAGCATCCTCTCCAGTTGCATCTGAACTTGGTTTTGCAACAGCTCTGCCCAAGACCACGAGAAATTGCAGAGAGGTGTGGATGTCACCTAGTCCATCACGCAAACCAACCTGCTTCACCAAACCAACCCCCCCCCCCCCCCCCCCCCCCCCCAAAAAAAACTATTTCTACACTTCACACTGCCTTGGGAAAACAGCTAACATAATCAATTACCACTTACACCCCAGTTATTCCCACGCTTCCCCTCTCCCATCAGGCAGAAGATATAAAAGCTTGTAAAAACATGCCACCAGATTTGGCATCAGCTTGTTCCCTACTGCTATCAAACATACAAATGGATCTCTCATAAACTAAGGGTGTAGTCCCGATCTCCTAATCTACCTCATTACAGACCTTGCACTTTTTTATGTGCACTTTCTCAGTAGCTGTAACACTATATACTGCACCCTGTTTATTTTCCCTTTTGCACTTGTGTATGGTTTAATTGTAATAAAGTACTAGACTAAGTGGGACCCGTTGGGTCCCATGTTCACACGGAGGGCTGGTCCCCCAACGCAATATTCCACCTCTCCACCAATTCCAATATTGGTAGCCAGTGGGGGGGGGGGGGGGGGAGCTTTCTGGAACACTAGTATGGATGTTGATGGCTGAAGGGACTGGTTTCCAGAGGGCTAGCATGGACATTGTGGGCCAAATGGATTCTTGGGCTGGTAGCTCAGTCACTCAGGCCTGGTGGGCTGGCAGCTCAGTCACTCAGGCTTGGTGGGCTGGCAGCTGTCACTCAGGCCTGGTGGGCTGGCAGCTCAGTCACTCAGGCCTGGTGGGCTGGCAACTCAGTCACTCAGAGCTGGTGGGCTGGCAGTTCACTCACAGCTATTCCTTGAAATACTATTTCAAGCAGAGTGCAGGACACCAAATTCAATTTCAGACCATTTCACTCAGTGTGCAGGTCACCAAATTCAAATGCAATTTCATACCATTTCAAGCAGAGTGCAGGCCACCAAATTCAAATGCAAATTCATACCATTTCAAGCAAAGTGCAGGCCAACAAATTCAAGTGCAATTTCATACCGTTTCAAGCAATGTGCAGGCCACCAAATTCAAATGCAATTTCATACCGTTTCAAGCAATGTGCAGGCCACCAAATTCAAATGCACTTTCATACCATTTCAAGCAGAGTGCATGCCACCAAATTCAAATGCAATTTCACACCATTTGAGCTTTATACTCCCGGCCCCCCCGGAAGGGGCGTTTTACCTTCACATGGTGATTGACAGGCAAGAGGACCAATCAGCTGATCCCAAGATTTTTTAACTTTCATAACTTTTTAATTTTTCATTGATCAGAAAAATCCTCAGGCCTGCCACAGCGGAGGAGGACCGTGACTAAGATGGCCAAAAAAATCATAGCAATATATGGTAGGGTCTTTTCTAAAATCAATATACAGCGCAGACAGGAAGTGGTCAAGATGAGCCTTTTAGTTATATATAGATGGTAATTTGAATTTCACTGTACCTTATTTGGTACATGTAACAATAAACTGACCTTGAAACCTTGAATTTGACTGGATAGCTTGCCAAAGTTTTCAATTGTTACATTTATTTACATTTAATTACACACAACAATAATAAATCAATATCCATCCTAAATCCCTCTGTGATCATGTTCCTTCTAAGCTTCAGAATTTTTTGAGAAATCGGGCCTGCTCCAGTGCTGCTCTGTTCAAGGCTCTAATGGTTATAGCCACACCACTGGTGCTTGTGTAATTTCCTCTCTTAAGCTATCCACCAGTCTTCCTCTCTATCCTCCTGCACCTTTGGTCACATTTTTGTCGGTGCACTGTCATGATACAACAGGATTTGCATTGTTTGATGATTCTTCTGTGAAAATATCTGGGGATGTGACCAGAGCCCAAAACTAAGTTTTTAGGCCTGATGTCCACAAGAGAGACAGACAAAATTTGCTTTAATATCTTAAGAGTCGCAGTGGAACTCAACATAGAAATGGGCCCTTCAATCCATCGATAGACACAACGTGCTGGAGTAACGCAGCCAGTTAGGCAGCATCTCTGGAAGAAAAGGATGTGATATTTTAGGTTGGGATCATTCTTCAGACTCAAAGTAGAGGGTGGGGAGGGAGGGGTTGAAGAGCTAGAGACACGAAAGGACCAAGACCAATCAGGGCCAGCAACAAATGATCTCAGGCAGGGGGTACCTTCATAGGCCCATTGTTGACTATGGAAGATGCAATCTCAAGAGTGATATAATGTGGTGAACTGTGGAACTGGTATGAAGCCTAGCATGGAGAAATGAGCAAGCTGGGTGCGGACAAGGTGGGTAGTTGAAGTTATTTAAAATGAGAGAATTCAACGTTCATACCATTAGGTTGTAAGCTACCCAGGCAAAATATGAGGTGCTGTTCCTCTAATTTGCACGAGGCCACCGCAAATTGATTGGTCCTGGTCTTTTCTCGCCTCCAGCTCTTCACCCCTCCCCCGCCGCCTACTTTCAGCCTGAAGAAGGGTCCTGACCTGAAACATCATCTACTCTTTTTCTCCAGAGATGCTGCCCGACCCGCTGTGTTACTCCAGTACATTGTGTCTATCTTTGGTAGGACTAAACGTGGCCTTAAAGCTTTCTAAGCCAAAAAGCTTCTTGCTCTTCTTGCCCTACAAGAATTTGCCTCATTAATTCAGCCCTTCTATCATCTTTTGCCTACTGACCTTGGTGATTGTACATCAATCTGACCACAATCACCATTTTACTCCTATGATCACCCTCTGATATGTAACTCCTTCCAGTTCCAATTAGGTCATAAGGTCATAAGTGATAGGAGCAGAATTAAGCCATTCAGCCCAACAAGTCCAATCTGCCAGTCAATCATGGCTGATCTACCTCACCCTCCTAACCCCATTTTCCTCCCTTCTCCCCATAACCCCTAACACCCGTACTAATCAAAAATCTATCTATCTCTGCCTTAAAAATAACTATGGCCTCCACAGCCTTCTGCGACAAAGAATTCAACAGATTCACCACATTCTGAATACAGAAATTCCTCCTCATTTCCTTCCTAAATGAACGTCCTTTAATTTTGAGGCTATGACCTCTAGTCCTAGACTCTCCCACTAGTGGAAACATCCTCTCTACATCCACTCTATCCAAGCCTTTCACTATCCGGTACATTTCAATGAGGTCCCCCCCTCATACTTCTAAACTCCAGCGAGTGCAGGCCTAGTACCATCAACGGCCCAGTGCTGTCAGATGGGTATGCGTGTACAGTTACTGTTGTGGTCTGCTACACTCACACCATACAAGGATAAAGCTAGGAAGACACTGCATGAAGTAGATTTTGCCTGATCACAAATGCACAAGGATGGGAATTGATTCTCAGCCATTATCACTTTATAAATTGATTACCAATGTCTACATTATTAACATCAGCCTTCAAATTTGACTGAAGGTTGCAGCTGGAATAACCTTCAGAAAGGGGTGATGATTTATTTGCACGATTGCAGCTCCTGACACCTCCATGGCATTGGCTCTTGTTCAGTACCAGGACAATAATGGTATAAGTTAAATAGAGCTCTAGGGGTTAGTGGAATCAAGGGATATGGGGAGAAGGCAGGCATGGGTTACTGATTGTGGATGATCAGCCATGGTCACAATGAATGACAGTGCAGGCTCGAAGGGCCAAATAGCCCCCTTCAGCACCTATTTTCTATGTTTCTATGTAATAACAATTACTTGACAGTCTATTGAACAGATGACTGCTCTGCTTACCTCTAATTTTCCGCAACTGTTGTGGATCTATAACTTTCAAATTTAAGGGACCTATTCCCTTCAGTGGGCCCCTTAAATGAATGCCCCTGACAAGCAGCAGGTGATCCAGAGTCCTGCAAAATCTTCCACTGCTAAATCGACACCGGTTATGTGTTTTGCGTCAGGAAAGCAAGAACAATTTTAACTAATTTCTACCCCTTTATCTCAATGTGACATAAATTGGATTTAACTGTCAGAAGCTCCTTGGCAAAGATAGTGTGGAATTAGCTAACATTGCGTTCCACTGTGTCCATTATTTAGTCAGCGCTGACATACCTGAGACTCTCCAGTATGCAAGTGTTCAACTATGTATAATTTTAGTGTCCTTTCAAAATGATTGATTATGGAGGATTCTATGATTTATTTGAGTCATCCATACTGCTTTGTGTCCAAACCTGTAAACCCCTCATGCAATGTGGAGGAACATCTATTAAAACTGGAAAAGAATGCCTTGAACTTGTGCAGCTCCTCTCATTAGTTTAGTTTAATTTAGATTCTAGTTTAATTTAGTGTTTAGTTTAGTTTTTTTAGAAACAGCGTGGAAAATGGCCCTTATCAAGTTCAAGTTCAAGTGAGTTTATTGTCATGTGTCCCTGTATAGGACAATGAAATTCTTGCTTTGCTTAAGCACACAGAAAATAGTAGGCATTTACTACAAAACAGATAAATGTGTCCATATACCATGATATAAATATATACACACATGAATAAATAAACTGGTAAAGTGCAAATAACAGAAAGTGGTTATTAATAATCAGAGTTTTGTCCGAGCCAGGTTTAATAGCCTGATGGCTGTGGGGAAGTAGCTATTCCTGAACCTGGTTGTTGCAGTCTTCAGGCTCCTGTACCTTCTACCTGAAGGTAGCAGGGAGATGAGTGTGTGGCCAGGATGGTGTGGGTCTTTGATGATACTGCCAGCCTTTTTGAGGCAGCGACTGCGATAAATCCCCTCGATGGAAGGAAGGTCAGAGCCGATGATGGACTGGGCAGTGTTTACTACTTTTTGTAGTCTTTTCCTCTCCAGGGCGCTCAAATTGCCGAACCAAGCCACGATGCAACCGGCCAGTATGCTCTCGACTGTGCACCTGTAGAAGTTAGAGAGAGTCTTCCTTGACAATCCGACTCTCCGTAATCTTCTCAGGAAGTAGAGGCGCTGATGAGCTTTCTTGATAATTGCGTTAGTGTTCTCGGACCAGGAAAGATCTTCAGAGATGTGCACGCCCAGGAATTTGAAGTTCTTGACCCTTTCAACCATCGACCCGTTGATATAAATGGGGCTGTGGGTCCCCCTCCTACTCCTTCCAAAGTCCCCAATCAGTTCCTTGGTTTTGCTGGTGTTGAGGGCCAGGTTATTGCGCTGGCACCATATGGACAGTTGCTCGATCTCTCTTCTGTATTCTGACTCATCCCCATCAGTGATACGCCCCACAATAGTGGTGTCGTCAGCGAACTTGATGATGGAGTTCGCACTGTGGTTCGCTACGCAGTCATGGGTATAGAGTGAGTACAGCAGGGGGCTGAGCACGCAGCCTTGAGGTGCTCCCGTGCTGAGTGTTATCGAGGCTGACACATTTCCACCAATACGAACAGACTGTGGTCTGTGGATGAGGAAGTCGAGGATCCAGTTGCAGAGGGATGCGCAGAGACCCAGTTCTGCGAGTTTGGTAACCAGTTTGGAGGGGATGATTGTGTTAAATGCCGAGCTGTAATCAATAACAGCCTGACATATGAGTTTTTGTTGTCCAAGTGGTCCAGTGCGGAGTGCAGGGCCAGCGAGATCGCATCCACCGTTGATCTGTTGTGGCGGTACGCGAACTGCAGTGGGTCCAGGTTTTTGTCGAGGTAGGAGTTGATTTGCTCCATGATCAACATCTCAAAGCACTTCATCACCACCGGCGTTAGTGCCACTGGTCGATAGTCATTGAGGCACGTCACCTTACTCTTCTTGGGCACCGGTATAATTGATGCCCTTTTAAAGCAGGTGGGGACCTCAGACCTCAGAAGTGAGAGGTTGAAAATGTCCGTAAAAACTCCTGCCAGTTGGTCCGCACAGGTTTTTAGAACACGACCGGGTATACCATCAGGACCAGGTGCTTTTCGGGGGTTCACCCCTCTTAAGGATTTCCTGACATCGGCCTCTGTGACTGAGACTGAAATGCCATCGCAGCGAATGGGGGATCGGGAAGGCACATCAGTATTCTCCCTGTCAAAGCGTGCGTAAAACGCATTGAGCTCGTCAGGGAGTGATGTTACACCGACATTCGAGCTGTCTCCTGGTTTTGCCTTGTCGGAGGTGAATGCATTCAGGCCCTGCCACAGCTGCCGAACATCTGTCTCGTCCTCCAGTTTGGAGCAGAAGTCCCTTTTGGCCTTTTTGATGGCCTTACCAAGGTCGTATCTGGTCTTCATGTAGGCCACTGTATCATTAGAGGTGAATGCCCTGTGTCTGGACTTCAGGAGAGTGCGGATCTCAAAGTTCATCCAAGGTTTCTGATTGGGAAACACTCGGAAGGTTTTTGTAGGGATGCAGTCCTCCACACATTTCTTTATGAAGTCTGTAACGACTGTGGCATATTCGTTCAAGTCCGTTGCCGAGTCCTTGAACATTACCCAGTCTACAGACTCCAAACAGTCCTGGAGTTTTTCTTCTGCCCCCCCCCCCCCCCCGACCAGCTCTGTACTGTCCTCACTTCTGGGGGTGCGCTCTTCAATTGCTGCCTGTAGGCAGGAAGAAGCAGCACCGCGGTATGGTCGGACTTACCGAAGTGAGGGCGAGGGATAGAACGATAGGCATTCTATGCCCTCCGATTCCACACCGACCAACGATCCCCACAAACTAACACTATCCTTCACTTGGGACAATTTACAATTATACCAAGCCAATTAACCTACAAACCTGTAAGTCTTTGGAGTGTGGAAGGAAACTGAAGATCTCGGAGAAAAGCCACGCAGGTCAAGGGGAGAATCTCCTGCACAGCACCTGTAATCAGGATTGAACCCGGGTCTCTGGCACTGTAAGGCAGCAACCATAGCGCTACCCCACAGTGCCACCCTATTACTTCAGGAAGTCACAACAAATTAAAGATTCTTGTAACACACTTCCTATTGTAAAGTAGGAAACATGATGGCCAGTTTGTGCTCACATCCTTCCAACTCAAATCAGAATCGAGAACCAGAGGATATAGATTTAAGGTGAGTGGGAAAAGATTTAATGGGAAACTGAAGGGTAACTTTTTTACATAAAGGGTGGTGGGTGTATGGAGCAAACTGCCAGAGGAGGTAGTTGAGGCAGGTACCATTGCAATGTTTAAGAAACATTTAGATGGGTACATGGATAGGATAGGTTTAGAGGGATGTGGGCCAAAGGTAGGCAGCAAGGACTAATGTAGATGGGGCATGTTGGTCGGCGCGGGCAAGTTGGGCTATTTCCACACTATGATTCTATGACTCTAAACATGTGTTATGTCGAGATAATCTGGTGGATTGGTTGTAACATACCTGAAAATGCTCATTAAAATGCACAATGGTCTTTTGGGGGTGAAGGGTTAAGAGGGTGGAGGGAAGGTTAAGGAATGTGTGCTGGTTTCCCCAAGCCCCAAATACTGTGTGTCTAGGAGTCCATTGACGTGGGAGGGGGTTCATTGAGGAGGATAGTAAAGTGGAGAGAAAGTTGTGTGTTGGAAGTAGGTGGAGGATGGAGATGAATGAGAATGGAACAGATATTTCCTTGGGAGATGCAGGCTCGTCACCACCTTCTCATGGGCAATTAAGTAAAGGGCAATAAGTACTGTTCTTGCCTACAATGCTGGATCCCGAAAAATGAGGGAGATGATTATATAGGCTGATTGGCAAATGATGGAGAGGATAATAGAGGATTGGAGTATCAGCACAGTAGCATGCATAGTAGAGTCATTGCTTCACAGCACCAGAGACCGTGGTTCAGTCCTGGTTCAGTCTCTGCCTGTGTGGAGATTGAATGTTTTCCTTGTGACCATGTGGGTTTCCTGCAGGTACGCTCGTTTCCTCTTGCATCCCAGAGACATACGGAGTAGTAGGTGAATGGGAATGTGCAATAGGTTAATTGGGAAGTGTAAATTGTTCCCAATATATGTAGGTGATCGGTAGAATTTGGGGGAGTTGATGATAATATAGGGAGAATAATGAATGAAATTGATGGTTTTGATATTGGTATTTACAGTTTAATTTAGAAATATAGTGTTGAAACAAGCCTTTTGGCCCATCGTCCACACCAAACATTTATCACAAGAACGCTAGTTCCACGTTATCCCACTTCCACATCCCACGCACTGGGGGCAATTTACAGAAACCAATTAACCTCCAAACCTGCATGTCTTTGGAATGTAGGAGGAAACCAGAGAACCTGGAGAAAACCCACTTGGTCACAAGAAGAATGTACAAACTCCACACAGACAGTGCCTGTTGTCAGGATCAAACCCAGGTCTCTGATGCTGTAAGGTAGCAGCTCTACTGATGAACCACTGTGCCAACCTATCATATGTACCAAGATATGGTGAAAAGCTATGTAGGAAGGAACTGCAGATGCTGGTTTAAATCAAAGCTAGACACAAAATGTTGGTATCACTCAATGGGACAAGCAGCATCTCTGGATGGGTGACATTTCAGGTCAAGACCCTTCTTCAGACTTCAGTCTGAAATGTCACCCATTCCTTCTTTGCAGAGATGCTGCCTGTCCTGCTGAGTTACTCCATCATTTTGTGTCTATGGTGTAAAGCTTTCTTTGCCGTGCTATCCAGTCAAATCAAATCAAATCATACTGTACATAAGTACAGTCAAGCCGTACACATACAACAGGTGGCGCAAGGAGAAAAATACTAGGGTGCAGAATATAGTTTTATAGCATTTTAGCATTACGTCCGCAATGAGGTGAGTTGGAAAATTAAGATTACATCCTAGTTTATTCAATGTTTCTATCTTCTGCCTGGTGGGAGACAGAGGGGTAAGAGGGTGAAAAAGGTTTTTGATTATATTGGCTGCATTCCTGATGCAGCATGAAGTGTAGATGGAGTCAATGACAGGATGAGGGGGGGGACTGGTCTCTATGCTGCACCCACAACTCACTGAAATTTCTTGTGGTATTGTCAGAGCTGTTCCAAAGCCAAGCTTGGTATCCGATGGTGGGCACAAAATGCTAGAGAAACTCAACGGGTGAGGCAGCATCTATGGAGCGAAGGAAATAGGCAACGTTTCGAGCCGAAACGTTGCCCATTTACTTCGCTCCGTAGTTGCTGCCTCACCCGCTGAGTTTCTCCAGCATTTTTGTCTACCTTCGATTTTCCAGCATCTGCACTTGGTATCCGATGGTACGGCATAGAAACATAGAAAATAGGTGCAGGAGGAGGCCATTCGGCCCATCGAGCCAGCACCGCCATTCATTGTGATCATGGCTGATCGTCCCCTATCAATAACCCGTGCCTGCCTTCTCCCCATATCCCTTGGCTCCACCAGCCCATAGAGCTCTATCTAACTTTCTCTTAAATCCATCCAGTGATTTGGCCTCCACTGCCCTCTGTGACAGGGAATTCCATAAATTCACAACTCTCTGGGTGAAAAAGTTTTTTCTCACCTAAGTCTTAAATGACCCCCCCTTTATTCTAAGACTGTGGCCCCTGGTTCTGGACTCGCCCAACATTGGGGACATTTTTCCTGCATCTAGCTTGTCCAGTCCTTTTATAATTTTATGTTTCCATAAAATATCCCCTCATCCTTCTAAACTTCAGTGAATACAAGCCTAGTCTTTTCAATCTTTCCTCATATGACAGTCCTGCCATCCCAGGGATCTGTAGAAGTTGGTAAGAGTTGTTAGAGATATACCTAATTGATTTAGTCTCCTGAGGCAGAGGCATTGTTGGTCATTTATGACCGTAAAATCAATGTGGTTGGTCCGGGACAAATTGTTGGTCATACACCTAGAAACTTGAAACTTTTCACTATTTCGACCATGCTGCCTGAAGCCAACAACTAGCTCTGAGGAAGGGTCTTGACTGGAAATATCATCTCTCCATTCCCTCCAAAGATGTTACCTCACCCGCTGAATTGCTCCATCACTTAGTGTTGTGTTAGAATAGTGCTAGAATTTAGGAGATTGAGGGGGGATCTTATAGAAACTTACAAAATTCTTAAGGTGTTGGACAGGCTAGATGCAGGAAGATTGTTCCCGATGTTGGGGAAGTCCAGAACAAGGGGTCACAGTTTAAAGATAAGGGAGATGTCTTTTAGGACCGCGATGAGAAAAACATTTTTCACACACAGAGTGGTGAATCTCTGGAATTCTCTGCCACAGAAGCTAGTTGAGGCCAGTTCATTGGCTATATTTAAGAGGGAGTTAGATGTGGCCCTTGTGGCTAAGGGGATCAGGGGGTATGGAAATAAGGCAGGTACAGGATACTGAGTTGGATGATCAGCCATGATCATATTGAATGGCGGCGCAGGCTCGAAGGGCCGAATGGCCTACTCCTGCACCTATTTTCTATGTTTCTATGTGATAAATAACTAGTTCCTCCACCTTGCTGACATTGAGGGAGAGGTTGCTGCCTTGACACATGTTACTAAGCTCTCTATCTCATTATTCTCCTCTGTCTAGTCAATGTTCAAGATCCAGTCCACTGTTGTTGAGAATTATTGTGGTGAATATTTTGTCACCTAGCCTTCCTGATTGTGATCCCTGGGTCACATAGTTAAGGATCGTCTGGCAGAGGGGGATGTTGACAAAATGGTCCAAGAGTTTAGAAATGAATTAGGTTGGGATCATGGTCTTAAAGATGGAGCTATAGTCAATAATAAGAGCCTGAGGAGTGTCCTTGTTATCTAGATGTTCTAGACATACGTGTAAGGCAAACAGCTGATCAAGGCTGTCTGGGAGGTTGGAGATAATATTCACCATGACCAGTTTCTTGAAGCACTTCATGATGGTGGATAACAGAGCCACTGAACCTTGGCCATTAAGGCACCTTACCTTACTTTTCTTTAGCACTAGATTATAATGGTCTTTGTAAAGGAGATGGGGACCTAAGACTGGAATAGTGAGAGATTAAAGATGCCACGTGGTTAATATAGATTTAGTGTAAAGGAGGAGTTGATGATTGGCAGGAATTAGGTGGACCAAAAGGTTACTTCTATGCATATCTCTCTATGATTCCATGTGCATTAATATTTATATTATTATTAGAGCCTGTTTCTGTGCCATATGATTCCATGTTTATGTCTCAGTAATTAAGAAATGAAATCAGAACTTCTTACCCAGTCTCACATCTAGATCTCGAAGGAAGAGAAGAGTGCAAGTACTATTCCGATTTCATCTTGTAATAACAAGAAACTGCAGATGCTGGTTTATACCAAAGAAAGACCCAAAAATGCTTGAGTAATGCAGCAGTGTTTAAGAATGCTGGAAAAATCGAAGGTGGACAAAAATGCTGGAGAAACTCAGAAAAGGCAGCATTCCTGGAGAACATGGATAAGTGACGTTTTGGGTCAGAAACTGACGGTTCAGGTATAAAGTTGTGTTCCGGACCGACACATCACCTATCCCTGTTCTCCAGGGATGCTGCCTGACCTGCTGAGTTACTCCAGCATTTTGTGTCTTTCTGAGTTCATCTTGCTGTGTCCTGGTGATCCAACCACAATGTTGATATTCGCTGGAGCCTTACAAGATCAGGAGATGAATTTCCCTCAATTGTTTGGTTATAATACATGAGGAGATAGGGATTTGAAGTAACTGTCAACCAGTTGGCTTTCAGCCCACTCCCCTTTAAGCAATATTATGGCTTATCTGTTACCTTTGCAGAATTGTTTTGCAGCATTCCCATTTTCTTTTGTCCTCTTACCATCCAGAAATGTATCAATTTCGGTTTCAAATTAACCCTCCAAGGTAGAGAATTCCAAGGTTTCACCAATCTCCAAATGGAGATGTTTTCCTCATCTCAGCATTGTCGCATGTTTAACAATACCATTCTGGGATCATAA
Source organism: Amblyraja radiata (assembly GCF_010909765.2). Lineage (NCBI taxonomy): Eukaryota > Metazoa > Chordata > Chondrichthyes > Rajiformes > Rajidae > Amblyraja > Amblyraja radiata. The sequence goes on along the minus strand of NC_045959.1, from coordinate 19,163,924 downwards.
TGGTCACATTTCAGCAAGTTGCTATGCGTAATTTGTTTTCGGCATGAGGATAGATTAATCTAGTTCATCCTGACATTTGGAGAGATTATGTGGTTAGGAAAATTTAGACGGCTATGGTCAAATGTCGGCAAATGAGACTAGCCCAGTTGCCATGGACAAGATGGGCCAAAGAGCCTGGTTTCATGCTGTGTATCTCTATGTCTCTACCCCCATCCAATGCTTGTATAGACAGTAGAAGAGATACAAAACCCTACTTTCGATACTGCAATCATTGTTTTTCAATAAGTGACAAATCACAAGTAAAATTAAGATTCATCGTGCCATTCAGATAAAACTGAAGCAAACCTCTTGACACACTGTGCTGTTATTTACACCTAACAAAGGCAGGGTTTCTAATGGGCATTATGATAAATCAAAACATATCACTCTGCCACACATTATCCTAGTGAAAGGAACAAACAACGTTTGGTCTCCCATGGCAAATCGCAAATTGACAATGTCCCACACTAAAAATTAGGCATCATAGACACAAGAATGCAATTCACCACACAAGTATAAAGAAACTTGTTAAATCCAGCAACATCGATATAACTTCAAGCAATTAGGAACATGCTGATAATGATATGAGCCTTCAGCTGTAAATAATTATGCTGCCTCAAGGCTATGGTTTAATTCTTGGCTCAGCATATCTATAAACAATAATCAAACTGCTAAGTAAGTTGTGAATATATATTTCATCTGTGTATATATGTATATATTTGAACACTATTGGCTCCTTGGTTATCCCACTGTCAGAGTTGTGCTGTAGGGCTTTAAGCAGCCTCCTGTGCGCTCTCTTTTAAACACTGTGTGTGAAATCACACAGAGTGCCCAGTGCCAGCCTATGTGTATTGTGAACCACAACCTACTCTTGTGGCACAGTAAATAGGGACATTAGTAGAAAATGTTATAATTGCTGCAGCCCACATCTTGTTAATAAGTAATGTACAGTCAAGCTCTAGGCGGTTGCAACTAAAATGTTTATACTGTCAGCCATCAGTTGTTATTGACACCGTATGTAATTAAATATTTGTACAGGTCAGCAGAAGGTGCACGCTTCGAATTAATAAAAAAAAGCCCTGCAATTGGAGCATTTCTGAGACTAATTTCTTTTTGGTCTCGCGATGTCAGACTTTTCTGTTTTAAGCTGTTCCATTAATTTCCATGCAAATATAGCCGCAATCCTGTGAGAGAATAAACGGAAAAACCATGCAACCCTCTCGGCACTTGATGTAACTCAAAATATATGTAAGTGCGAATGACCCCCTCCATTAAACATTCGGAGTGGGCGTTAGTTACCGTGACGAGCGGGGCAGTGCATCACAGGAAGGTTGGCACTGGAAGCTTAGAAACAAGGAGGAACTGAATTGGCAAAGATGAGGAACAATCAGGGAAACAGAGCTCACTGCCGCTCAGGGTAGAGGCAGAAGAGTCAATCACAGCCTTCAAAGGGGAATTGGATGGGCACATGCATGGATAACTTGCATTATTTCAGAGAGAGCAAGGAAATGGCTCAGATTGATCTGCTCGTAGCTGGCACAATCATGATGGGCTGAATGGCCTCCTCCTCTGCTATGAGAATTATTCTATGATAAATTAGTCCACCAGTCCAACTGTTATCCTGTTCCTAAGTTCTGCATTCCTTTAATTTCATTCCCGTCCAAGAAATAGAGACCCATTCAATTCCCCTTGACTAATACTCTCCTCCGCCTGGTGGAATTTGTCCTCACCATCAACAACTGCTCTGTTGACTCCACTCACTTTTTTTCAAGTTAATAGTGTAGCCATGTGCACTCGCATGGATCTCACCTATGCCTGCCTTTTTTGTTGGTTACATCATACAGTCCTGTTGCAAATATACAATGGAACCATCCCTCAACTCTTTCTCTAGTGCATCAATGATTGCATCGAGCAGCCTCCTGCATACTTGTCCAGGACCAACTATATCGAAGCAATGACCAAGAAAGCACTCAAATGCCTCCACTTCCTTTGAAGGCTCAGCAAGTTGGCCATGCCCCCAACAACTCACACCACTTCAACAGATCCGCAGTGTAAAGCATTTTACAGCATGGTTTGGGAACAGCTCCATCCAAGATGCAAGAAATTGCAAATAGGTGTGAACGTGGCACAAACCCTCAAGCAAACTGACCTCCCTTCCAATGACTCCATATACATTTCACTCTGCCTCAGCAAGGCCACCAGCATAACCAAGGACCAGTCTCACCTCAGTCAATTCCTCTTCTCCCCTCTCCCATCAAGCAGGATGTGCAGAAGTGTGAAAATGCACACCTCAAGAATCATGGACAGTTTCTTCCCAGCTGTTATCAGGAAACTGAACCATCCTTTCAGTAACTAGAGAGTGGTCCTGATCTACCATCTACCTCTTTGGAGATCCTCGGATTAACTTTTATCGGACGTTACTGGACTTTATCTTACACAATTCTTACGGGAAAGAATGCTCACAAAGGGATAGGAGAGTATGTCCAAGTGTAATAGGATCGATGTGAAAGGTGAGATGCGTAAGGAATTAAAAGTATTGAATATGAATGCGCAAAGTATAAGAAGTAAAGTAGATGAGTTTGAGGTTCAGTTGATATGACATTGCGGGGATTACTGAGACGTGGCTGCAGGAGGATCGGGCCTGGGAACTTAATACTCAGGGTTATACATCCTATAGAAAGGACAGGCAGGTGGGCAGAGGAGGGGGGGGTAGCTCTGCTGGTGAGGGATGGAATTCAGTCCCTTGCGAGGGAAGACATAGGGACAGATGAGGTAGAGTCACTGTGGATTGAGTTAAGGAATTATAAAGGCAAAAATACACTAATTGGTGTTATCTACAGACCCCCAAATAGTAGCCCAGATGTAGGGTGTAAGTTGCAGCAGGAGTTAAAGCTGGCATGTAACAAAGGTAATGCCACTGTGGTGATGGGGGATTGCAATATGTAGGTGGACTGGGAAAATCAGGTTGGTTCAGGACCCCAAGAAAGAGAGTTTGTAGAATGCCTCCGAGATGGATTCTTAGAGCAGCTTGTAATGGAGCTGACCAGAGAAAAGGCAATTCTGGATTTAGTGTTGTCCAATGAACCAGATTTGATAAGAAAACTGGAGGTAAAGGAACCGCTTGGAGGTAGTGATCATAATATGATTAGTTTTAATCAGCAACTTGAGAAGGAGAAGGTTAAATCGGAAGTGACAGTGATGCAGTTGAACAAAGGGGACTACGAAGGCATGAGAGAGGAGCTGGCCAAGGTAGACAGGAAAGGGATCCTAGCAGGAATGTCGGTGGAACAGCAATGGCAGGAATTTCTGGGCATAATCCAGAAGACGCAGGATCATTTCATTCCAAAAAGGAAGAAACTAAAAGAAAAGATGTGTAACACAGCAAAGAGTAGCAAAAAGGTAATAATGGGGCATTTGGTTACAGTAAAAGGATTAGTCCAAGTCAACATGGATTTATGAAAGGGAAATCATGTTTGACTAATCTTCTGGAATTTTTTGAGGATGTGACAAATAAAATGGATGAAGGAGTGCCAGTGGATGTAGTGTATCTAGACTTTCAGAAAGGTCCCGCACGGTGACTAAAATGAGAGCACATGGTATTGGGGGTAGGGTGTTGACATGGATAGAAAATTGGTTGGCAGACAGGAAGCAAAGAGTAGTAGTGAACGGGCCCTTTTCAGAATGGCAGGCAGTGGCGAGTGGAGTGCCAGAAGGCTTGGTGTTGGGGCCGCAACTGTTTACCATATATATTAATGATTTGGACGAGGGAATTAGGAGCAACACTAGCAAGTTTGCGGATGACTCAAAGCTGGGTGGCAGTGTGAACTGTGAAGAGGATGTTAGGAGGTTGCAGGGTGACCTGGACAGGTTGAGTGAGTGGGCAGATGTGTGGTAGATGCAGTATAATATAGATAAATGTGAGGTTATCCAATTTGGCGGCAAAAACAAGGGGGCAGATTATTATCTCAATGGGGTAAGGTTAGGTAAGGGGGAGTTGCAGCGAGACCTGGGCGTCCTTGTACACCGGTCACTGAATGTTGGCTTACAGGTACAGCAGGCAGTGAAGAAATCTAATGGAATGTTGGCCTTCATAACAAAAGGATTTCAGTATAGGTTCTTCTGCAGTTGTATAGGGCTGTGGTGAGACCACATCTGGAGTATTGTGTACAGTTTTGGTCACCTAATTTGAGGAAGGACATCCTTGTGATTGAGGCAGTGCAGCGTAGGTTCACGAGATTGATCCCTGGGATGGCGGGACTGTCATTTGAGGAAAGATTGAAAAGACTAGGCTTGTATTCACTGGAGTTTAGAAGGATGAGGGGGAGGGGGATCTTATAGAAACATATAAAATTATAAAAGGACTGGTCAAGCTAGATGCAGGAAAAATGTTCCCAATGTTGGGCGAGTCCAGAACCAGGGGCCACAGTCTTAGAATAAAGGGGAGGCCATTTAAGACTGAGGTGAGGAAAATCATTTTCACCCAGAGAGTTGTGCATTTGTGGAATTCCCTGCCACAGAGGGCAGTGGAGGCCAAATCACTGGATGGATTTAAGAGAGAGTTAGATAGAGCTCTAGAGGCTAGTGGAATCAAGGGATATGGGGAGAAGGCAGGCACGGGTTATTGATTGGGGACCATCAGCCATGATCACAATGAATGGCGGTGCTGGCTCGAAGGGCCGAATGGCCTCCTCCTGCACCTATTTTCTGTGTTTCTATGTTTCTCCTAAACGTTATTCCCTTTATCATGTATCTGTACATTGTAGCAATGTTACAAAATTTTGAGATTTTAAAAATCAAGTCTGCAATTTATCCCATCAGATAAAGCATAAAAATAAGTTTAATTTGACACCTAATTCACTTTCATATCTCAAGTATTTAAAAAGTTATGGCCATTTTCATACTGGGAAATGAGCATCTTGTTCCCTATTGATTTTCTATGGACATAACAAAAAAGCTGTGATCGTGAACAGTCAAAAGCCCATAACTTTCTTAAAAATTAAGAGAACTGAATGAAATTTTCAGTTATCATAGATTGAAGCATTCTGAAACAAATATAAAATAATCTTACTTGGATGACCTGAAATTAAAGCATATAATTAGTTAGTTACCTAATTGTAGCTAATTTCAGACTTCAATTACTAGATCTAAACATCTATCCATTTCTTAATAAATGATTAACATTTTTAAATAGCCTAAATGTCCAAATAATATTCACAAATAATTCACAATAAAACATGATTTTTAAATCTCATTTACATTAATTTATAGGCCAAATGGAAGGAATTTAGTGTTTAATTGCTGTAAATAAATGCCCATTTAAATCAGCTTTCTAGTGGGTCCTTGTGGAACGCGCTGGTTTAGAACGTTCACATTGCGGTAGATTTGTGCCCCAAATGCCGAGAAAAATACTGCGGGATATAATGGGCCCAAATTGAGCTACTCGCAATATTAAACTTTGTATAAAGGGACCTTTAGAAGCCCTTTTTAATGTAAAAATATACAACCTAACTTCAATTG